>NC_141011.1:35959334-36052423 GCF_052327205.1 Somniosus microcephalus | reverse complement strand
AAGAGAGAGATTAAACAGTCTTAATTTTAAACAGTCCTCAGGTTGTGACATGTTGTTACATATTTGGCCCCAAGGTATGGTCTGTCTCCTTCTCCTAGGACTAATCTCAATTTTGACAGATCATCCAATTCCTTGAAATCTGGGGTTGTTTGGCTTAGCTTGTTGAATAATATGTTTCTTGATGTGTTGAATTTTTCGCATTTTAGGAGGAAATGCATTTCTGTTTCAACCTCGCCAGCCAGACATTGATCGCATATTCTATTCTCTCTAGGCTGCCAGGATTTCTTGTATCTGCCTTTTTCAATTTCCAGTTGGTGGTCGCTTAGTCTGTACCTGGTGAGGGTCTGTCTCTGTTTTGTGTCTCTGATGGTCGTGAGGTAGTCTGCCAGTTTATATTCTCTTTTTAGGGCCCGGTAACATTCTAATCTGCTTTGGCTTTCGGTTATTTTGTTCCAATGTTCCAGGTAGGTTTCTTTGCATTTTTTAATGATTTGGTTCACTCGGATTGGTGTTTGGGCGGCTGTGTTGGTCTGGGGCTGGTCAGGGTCCGGCTGAGTACTTAGTTTCCGTAGCAGCTGACTCAGGGGACTCTTTTCTGGGTTTAGCTCTTGGGTCTGAAAGGCTTTGAAATGAAGGGTGTCTGGGGAGCTAGATTTGAGGTGATTTAGGAAGTTTAGTGCTCGTTTTTGGATGTTTATTATCAGTGGGTATCTGCCTAGTTCGGCTCTGCATGCATTTGTTGGCGTTTTCCTTTGGGTGCGAAGGATGCTTCGGCAGAATTCTGCATGTAGGGCTTCTATTGTATGTTTTTCCCATTTAGTGTAGCTTTGGTGATTTAGCGGGCCCCATACTTCACTACCGTACAGTGCAATGGGCAGGATTATGCTGTCAAATATTTTGAGCCAGATTTTGATTGGGATTTGGATGTTGTAGAATTTTCTTTTTATTGCATATAGGGCTCTTCGGGCTTTTTCTTTTAGTGCATTCACTGCTATGCTGAAGCTCCCTGATGCTGTAATAGTTAGACCAAGGTAGGTGTAGCTCATAGTGTGTCCTATAGTGGTATCACTGAGGGTAAACTGGTATTTGTTTTCCTGACATCTGGGCCTTTTTTGAAAAATCATGATGTTGGTTTTCTTTAGATTTACTGTTAGAGCCCAATTTTGGCAGTATTTGTCGAGTAGGTCTAGTTGTTGCTGTAATCCCTGTTCTGTGGGAGACAGCAGAACCAGGTCGTCCGCATAGAACAGGGATTTCACTTCTCCATCTAGGAGACGGAGACCTGGTGACTCGCTTTGCTCCAGCATGTCTGCTAATTCATTTATGTATATGTTGAACAGGGTCGGGCTCAAATTGCAGCCCTGCCGGACGCCTCTTCTCTGGGTGAAGAAATCGGTGCGTTTGTCTCCAATTTTGACCCCGCATTTGTTTTTCAGATACATTGATTTAATAAGGTCATAGACTTTGCCCCCTATTCCACATTGAAGAAGTTTATAATAGAGCCCTTCGTGCCATATAGAGTCAAAGGCTTTCTTGAAGTCGATGAAACAGGCGAATATTTTCCCATTTTTTGTTTGGTGTATATGTTTTTCAATGAGGGTGTGAAGGGTATAGATATGGTCGGCGGTGCGGTGTTTTGGAAGAAAGCCTATTTGGTTTTTTCTGAGGATATTATGTTTGTTAAGAAAATCAAGTAATCTACTATTTAGAATACTGCAGAATAACTTCCCTAGACAACTGTTGACACAGATGCCGCGGTAGTTATTTGGGTCTGATTTGTTTCCGCTTTTATATATGGGGGAGATTAGTCCTTGGCACCAGATATCGGGAAAACAGCCTGAACGTAATATGATGTTGAATAATTTGAGTACCGCACCCTGCATCTCCATATTGCTGAACTTGAGCATTTCATTTTTGATGTTGTCTGGGCCACAGGCTTTCTTTAGGTGGAGAGATTTTGTTTTTGTGGCCATTTCTTTCCATGTGATTGGGGAGTCTAGAGGGTTTTGGTTGTCTTTGATTGTTGCTTCTAATGTGTGGAGTTTTTCTGTGACCTGATGTTGACTTGGGTTTGTTTCGTTTATTGGGATGTCTTTGTAGAGGTTTTCAAAATGTGTTCTCCAGATGTCGCCATCTTGGATTGGTAATGCTTGCAATTGTGTTGTACTCAGGTTATTCCACATTTCCCAGAATTGTTTTGGGTTGGTGGAGTTTTCAATTTCTTCTAGTATTTTGTGGGTATAGTTTTGTGTTTTGTTCCTAATGGTGTGTTTATATCTTTTGAGGGTTTCATTGTATCTAGTACGTAGGTCCGGATTGTTTGGTTGGCGATGCTTTTGGTTTGATATTTTTCTCAGGTCTTTTCTGGCATTTTTGCATTCGTGGTCAAACCATTTCTTATTTTTATTTTGTCTTTTGTGACTCTTCCTCTTCTGTTTCACGAGGTCGGCTTTTACAGCTGCCTCATGAAAGATCATATTTATATCCTCTATGGCCATGTTTACCCCATCTCTGGTGATCTCATATAGATTTTCTTTAAATTTTGAAATTTTACTTGTGAGATCAGGTGAATTTAGTGCTGTGATGAATTTATCTCCACTGTCTGGGGCCCATCTGTATGTCTGGTTTATTTTATGTAGCTTACTGGGTTCCTTTTTTGTGTCTGTAGTTTGGGCAGAAAGTTTAAGGTACCCATTTATTTGGTTATGGTCTGAGAGGGGGGATTGCTGCCTGACAGTGAATGCGTTGATATCGCAGGGGTCCAGGTCAGTGATTGTATAATCCACCACACTAGACCCAAGAGTTGAGGAATATGTGAGTCTCCCTAAGGAGTCCCCTCTGAACCTACCGTTAACTATGTACAGGCCTAAGGCTCGGCAGAGTTGCACTACCTCCCTACCGCTTTTATTTATTTCACAATCGAGGTTGTTTCGGTTTGCGATGGCTGGTGTGACATATAGAGGGGTCTGGCCAAACACATGGTTGTTGCCCTGTGGGTCTATGAAGTCAGGTTCACATCCTGTCCTTGCATTTAGGTCCCCACATAGTAGCACCTTTCCTTGGGCCTGGAAATGGCTGATTTCCATGTGGAGAGTGTCAAATATCTCCTCTTCAAAATATGGCGATTCTATTGGAGGTATGTAGATCGCACATAAGTAAACATCGTTTTTTTCTATTCCTATATTTTTATCTAATTTTAGCCATACGTGTGATTTTCCCTGTTTTATCGGTGAGATGTGTTTGTTCAGTTCTCCTTTATACCACACCAGGATTCCCCCGGAGGTTCTGCCCTTGCGTGTCTTAATGTTCTTTACTGAAGGCACAATAATTTCATGGTACATTGGGGGACAGTGGGTCGGCATGTCCTTTTGGCACCATGTTTCTGTTAACACAATTATATCAATGTCTTTTATAGCTTTTAGGAATTCAGGGTCTGTACTCTTCATCCCAAAAGTTGAGGAGCGGAGGCCCTGGATATTCCAGCAGCTTATGTGGAAAGAACGCATTTATATAGTTCAATAAAACGAAATAAAATGGACCTATTTTGTGGGATGAGTGTGGAAACACTATTTTCTATAATGCTAAATGATGATTTAGTATAAATTTCATGAGGCATGCACATATATCTATCTAATAGTAGTAATAATACTGATAAGATAACAATAATGATAATGATAAATAACAATATTAATAATTTCTCCGGCTTTCTATCAGGCTGTTCAGCATCGTCATGATCTTTCTCAGTTCTTGGTCTACAGTCTGTGGTCTAGCTGTGGTCTAGAGGGGGGTCTTGGGTTCTGTTGTTGGTTTTGTAGAGGGGGGTGGGGGACATTGGTGGTCCTGTTTGGGTTACGGCTCCCAATGGTCCCTGTCTCTCTCTCTCTCTCTCCCTCTCCCTCTCTCTCTCTCTCTGTCCCTCCCTCTCTCCCTCTGTGTCTCTCTTTATCTCTCGCTGTGCTGTTGAAGTTTGTGTTGAGCAGGTGAGTGGTAATTGGTTCCCCCGACCTGTACAAGGTGCAGAGTTAGCAGCGAGGTGCTAAGGCCTTGGTGATGAATGAAGGATCGTTGGTGCTACGGCTGGATTAGTTACTCATGGTCACTGAGGGGAACGGAGGTTCCAATTACACACGGCACCTAGAGAGAGAGAGAGAGAGACAGACAGACAGGTAGACACAGACACAGGCAGACTGGCAGAGAAACACACAGAGAGAACCGGGTGAATTTCCTCTCTGTTTTCAGTGCATTAGTGGTGCATAAATGGGGCAGGAAATTTTCTTAGCAAGGATATTATGGTGGAAGTTGTTTCGATGTTTGTGCACCTTTAAAACTCATCCGTGAATTTCCTTGAACTTTTTCAGTCTGCCTGCAATTTGCCCATTTGAGCCTCCACTGGCCTCATTATCATATTTCAATCTGAGTGTCAGCGGCTGAGAGTTTCCTGGGTTTGCACTGTTCCTGCAGTCGGTGTAAGTTAGACTGAGATACATGAAGGGGCAGAATGGGGGAAGAGAGTGCGGGAGGGGAGAGGGGAGAGGGGAGGGAGGGGAGAGGAGAGGGGAGGGGGAGGGAGAGGGGAGAGGGGGGAGGGGGAGGGGGAGGGGAGAGGGGGAGAGGGGAGGGAGGGGAGGGGGAGGGGAGAGGGGAGAGGGGGGAGGGGAGAGGGAGAGGGGGAGGGGAGAGGGAGAGGGGGAGGGGGAGAGGGGAAAGTGCCAGTGTGGAGGAGGGGAGGGGAGAGGGGAAAGTGCCAGTGTGGAGGAGGTGAGGGGAAGGGGAAGGGGCGATGAGGAGGGGGGAGGGGAGTGGGGAGTAGGGGGGAGAGAGGGAGGGGAGTAGAGGGGGAGGGGAGTAGGGGGGGAGTAGAGGGAGGGGAGTAGGAGGGGGAGGGGAGTAGGAGGGGGAGGGGAGTCGGGGGGAGAGGGGGAGGGGAGTCGGGGGGAGAGGGGGAGGGGAGTAGGGGGGAGAGGGGTAGGGGGAGAGGGGGAGAGGAGTAGGGGGGAGAGGGGGAGAGGAGTAGGGGGGAGAGGGGGAGGGGAGTAGGGGGGAGAGGGGGAGGGGAGTAGGGGGGAGAGGGGGAGGGAGTAGGGGGGAGAGGGGGAGAGGGGGAGGGGAGTAGGGGGGAGAGGGGGAGGGGAGTAGGGGGGAGAGGGGAGGGGAGTAGGGGGGAGAGGGGGAGGGAGTAGGGGGGAGAGGAGTAGGGGGGAGAGGGGGAGAGGAGTAGGGGGGAGAGGGGGAGGGGAGTAGGGGGGAGAGGGGGAGGGGAGTAGGGGGGAGAGGGGGAGAGGAGTAGGGGGGAGAGGGGGAGGGGAGTAGGGGGGAGAGGGGGAGGGGAGTAGGGGGGAGAGGGGGAGGGGAGTAGGGGGGAGAGGAGTAGGGGGGAGAGGGGTAGGGGGAGAGGGAGAGGGGGAGGGGAGTAGGAGGGAGAGGGGGAGGGGAGTAGGAGGGGGAGGGGAGTAGGGGGGAGAGGGGGAGGGGAGTAGGGGGGAGAGGGGGAGGGGAGTAGGGGGGAGAGGGGGAGGGGAGTAGGAGGGGAGTAGGGGGAGAGGGGGAGGGGAGTAGGAGGGGAGTAGGAGGGGGAGGGGAGTAGGGGGAGAGGAGTAGGGGGAGAGGGGTAGGGGGGAGTAGGAGGGGGAGGGGAGTAGGGGGGAGAGGAGTAGGGGGGAGAGGGGTAGGGGGGAGAGGGGTAGGGGGAGAGGGGGAGGGGAGTAGGAGGGGGAGGGGAGTAGGGGGGAGAGGGGGAGGGGAGTAGGAGGGGAGTAGGGGGAGAGGGGGAGGGGAGTAGGAGGGGAGTAGGAGGGGGAGGGGGAGGGGAGTAGGAGGGGAGTAGGAGGGGGAGGGAGAGGGGAGTAGGAGGGGGAGGGGAGTAGGAGGGGAGGGGAGTAGGGGGAGAGGAGTAGGAGGGGGAGGGAGTAGGGGGGAGAGGAGTAGGGGGGAGAGGGGGAGGGGTGTAGGGGGGAGAGGAGTAGGGGGGAGAGGGGGAGGGGAGTAGGAGGGGGAGGGGAGTAGGGGGGAGAGGAGTAGGGGGGAGAGGGGGAGGGGAGTAGGGGGGAGAGGAGTAGGGGGGAGAGGGGGAGGGGAGTAGGGGGGAGAGGAGTAGGGGGGAGAGGGGGAGGGGAGTAGGGAGGGGGAGGGGAGTAGGGGGGGAGAGGGGGAGGGGAGTGGGAGGGGAGTAGGGGGGGAGGGGAGTAGGGGGGAGAGGGGGAGGGGAGTAGGGGGGGAGAGGGGGAGGGGAGTAGAGGGGGGAGAGGGGGAGGGAGTAGGGGGGGGAGAGGGGGAGGGGAGTAGGGGGGGAGAGGGGGAGGGGAGTAGGGGGGGGGGAGAGGGGGAGGGGAGGGGGGGGAGGGGAGTGGGGGGGAGAGGGGGAGGGGAGTAGAGGGGGAGGGGAGTAGGGGGGGAGAGGGGGAGGGGAGTAGGGGGGGAGAGGGGGAGGGGAGTAGGGGGGGAGAGGGGGAGGGGAGTAGGTGGGGGAGAGGGGGAGGGGAGTAGGGAGGGGGAGGGGGAGGGGAGTAGGGGGGAGAGGGGGAGGGGAGTAGGGGGGAGAGGGGGAGGGGAGAGGGGGGGAGAGGGGGAGGGGAGTAGGGGGGAGGGGGGGAGAGGGGGAGGGGAGTAGGGGGGAGAGGAGTAGGGGGGAGAGAGGGGGGAGAGAGGGAGGGGAGTAGGGGGGAGAGAGGGAGGGGAGTAGGGGGGAGAGAGGGAGGGGAGTAGGGGGGAGAGAGGGAGGGGAGTAGGGGGGAGAGAGGGAGGGGGGGAGGGGAGTAGGGGGGAGAGAGGGAGGGGAGTAGGGGGGAGAGAGGGAGGGGAGTAGGGGGGAGAGAGGGAGGGGAGTAGGGGGAGAGAGGGAGGGGAGTAGGGGGGAGAGAGGGAGGGGGGGAGGGGAGTAGGGGGGAGAGAGGGAGGGGAGTAGGGGGGAGAGAGGGAGGGGAGTAGGGGGGAGAGAGGGAGGGGAGTAGGGGGGAGAGAGGGAGGGGAGTAGGGGGGAGAGAGGGGAGGGGAGTAGGGGGGAGAGAGGGGAGGGGAGGTGAGGTGAGGGCCAGTGGGGAGAGGGGGAGGGGAAGGGGAGGTGAGGAGGGGGCCAGTGTGGAGGGGGTGGGGGAGGTGAGGAGGGGGCCAGTGTGGAGGGGGTGGGGGAGGTGAGGAGGGGGCCAGTGTGGAGTGAGAGGAGGGAGATGAGGGGGTGGAGGGGAAGGTGAGGAGAGGAGGGGGCCAGTGTGGAGGGAGATGAGGGGGTGGAGGAGAAGGTGAGGAGAGGAGGGGGCCAGTGTGGAAGAATGATTGCATCGAGGAGCTGGCACTGTCTCTTTGATGCAGGGAGAGGTGAGTAGCTCTGATTAGGGAGGCACTAGGAGCAGCGTGATGAACAGGGTAGAACATTGTGTCTGTCGTTGTATGAATTAATCAGTCAGAGCGGCAAAGCTTGTCCTTAAACAGGCGTCAGATTCATTTGTACAGTTTGATTGGGGCCTTGATTAAATTAGAAGTCGACACAAATAAAATAAACAGATGGAGGTAAATGGTGAGGGGGATAAAACAGACTGACAGCCAGCCCGGTGAAGCATCAAGTGTACAGAATCACTCACACTGTAGCACCAATTTATTCTCTCCAGTATTGCTGCCTCCTGCCCTCAAAGCACCGCCTCATACCGAGGCACATTCCCCGGGCACATCCTCCGTTACAATGTCGCCATTTTTCATGTGTGACCATAGACAGACAGCCAGGTAATTAAACTATACCGACAACTAACTTCCACCACTGTTCAAAAGCAGTTCCTGGTACAGCAGGGGTTAGATACAGAGTAAAGCTCCCTCTACACAGTCCCATCAAACACTCCCAGGACAGGTACAGTACGGGTTAGATACAGAGTAAAGCTCTCTCTACACTGTCCCATCAAACACTCCCAGGACAGGTACAGTACGGGTTAGATACAGAGTAAAGCTCCCTCTACACTGTCCCATCAAACACTCCCAGGGCAGGTACAGCACGGGTTAGATACAGAGTAAAGCTCCCTCTACACAGTCCCATCAAACACTCCCAGGGCAGGTACAGCACGGGTTAGATACAGAGTAAAGCTCCCTCTACACTGTCCCATCAAACCCTCCCAGGGCAGATACAGCATGGGTTAGATACAGAGTAAAGCTCTCTCCAGTGAGAGTCCGCACCTTCAGGAGAGGAGGGGACCTGAACCCCAGTGAGAGTCAGCACCTTCAGGAGAGGAGGGGAGCTGAACCCCAGTGAGAGTCAGCACCTTCAGGAGAGGAGGGGACCTGAACCCCAGTGAGAGTCAGCACCTTCAGGAGAGGAGGGGACCTGAACCCCAGTGAGAGTCAGCACCTTCAGGAGAGGAGGGGACCTGAACCCCAGTGAGAGTCAGCACCGTCAGGAGAGGAGGGGACCTGAACCCCAGTGAGAGTCAGCACCTTCAGGAGAGGAGGGGGCCTGAACCCCAGTGAGAGTCAGCACCTTCAGGAGAGGAGGGGACCTGAACCCCAGTGAGAGTCAGCACCTTCAGGAGAGGAGGGGAGCTGAACCCCAGTGAGAGTCAGCACCTTCAGGAGAGGAGGGGACCTGAACCCCAGTGAGAGTCAGCACCTTCAGGAGAGGAGGGGAGCTGAACCCCAGTGAGAGTCAGCACCTTCAGGAGAGGAGGGGACCTGAACCCCAGTGAGAGTCAGCACCTTCAGGAGAGGAGGGGACCTGAACCCCAGTGAGAGTCAGCACCTTCAGGAGAGGAGGGGAGCTGAACCCCAGTGAGAGTCAGCACCTTCAGGAGAGGAGGGGAGCTGAACCCCAGTGAGAGTCAGCACCTTCAGGAGAGGAGGGGACCTGAACCCCAGTGAGAGTCAGCACCTTCAGGAGAGGAGGGGAGCTGAACCCCAGTGAGAGTCAGCACCTTCAGGAGAGGAGGGGACCTGAACCCCAGTGAGAGTCAGCACCTTCAGGAGAGGAGGGGACCTGAACCCCAGTGAGAGTCAGCACCTTCATATGTCTATTCACCTAAACTCCCTCATTCCTTTACGATGTCACTGATTGGCCAAGGGGCAATCGATGGACTTCAGCTTTGAGACTCAATGCATTTTGTCTCTTTAAGAGTGAATAGCTTAACAGGAAAGTGATTCCGCTCACATTCTCCAATCGCTGTTAGGCTGCTGAAGCTCAATTTTCAGCTAATATTAAGGTCGTGACAGCAGGCTATGAGGGCCTAGTAGGACATAATAGCGAAAGAATTGTAAATATTGGGTTTACTGAATGCGGAATGAGGAGCTGATGGGAAGGTTCCATTGGCTGCTCTCGGCCTCCCTGGGCTGTGCTGAGCAATCGGTTTTTATATTCCAGTGTGTCACATTAGATTTTCGGAGGTGCAGTGTGTCAGGTACACACCATTAGTAACACTTTAAGCTGTAATGAACCCATTCATTTATCCTCCACACTCCTTATGAATACATAAACAGCTCTTCGACTGTGACAGACGAGCTGTGAGAGGGTGGAAAGTGTCCACAGGCTTTCCAGCACAAGATTATTTTCCTCGTGAACTGTAGAGGGACCAGCTGTGAAGGAGCAATCATCATTAGCTGAATCATTTTAACTCTTTCGCTGCTCACTTTTTTCTTTTACTCCAGCCTTGGCATCTGAGAATAAGCAAAGGAGGAGCGAGAGGGGTGGAGTGAGGGGCGGAGAGGTTCAGGGAGGGAATTCCAGAGCTTAGGGCCCAGGCAGCTGAAGGCACGGCCGCCAATGGTGGAGCAAAGGAAGTGGGGGATGCGCAAGAGGCCAGAATTGGAGGAGCGCAGAGATCTCGGAGGGTCATGGGCTGGAGGAGGTTACAGAGATAGGGAGGGACGAGGCCATGGAGGGATTTGAACACAAGGATGAGAATTTTAAACTTGAGGCATTGCCAATGTAGGTTAGCGAGCACAGGGGTGATGGGTGAACAGGACTTGGTGCGAGTTAGGACACGGGCAGCCGAGTTTTTGATGAGCTGAAGTTTACGGAGGGTGGAATGTGGGAGGCCGGCCAGGAGTGCGTTGGAATAGTCAAGTCTAGAGGTAACAAAGGCCAGGATGAGGGTTTCAGCAGCAGATGAGCTGAGGCTGGGGTGGAGACGGGCGATGCTACAGAGATGGAAGTAGGCGGTCTCAGTGATGGAGCGGATATGTGGTCGGAAGCTCAGCTCGGGGTCAAGTAGGACACCAAGGTTGCAAACAGTCTGGTTCAGCCTCAGACAGTGATCAGGGAGAGGGATGGAGTTTGTGGCCAAGAAATGGAGTTTGTGGCCAAGAAATGGAGTTTGTGGCAGGGACTGAAGACAATGTCATACCAATACTTAATTGGAGGAAATTTCTGATCATCCAGTACTGGATGTCAGACAAGCAGCGTGACAAATCAGAGACAGTGGAGGGGTCGAGAGAGGTGGTGGTGAGGTAGAGCTGGGTGTCGTCAGTGTACATGTAGAATCTAAGTTATGAAAAAATAACCTACAAGACACAAGATGCGAGGGTGTACGGGGTCTAATGAGTGTGTGAGGGAGTACGGGGTCTAATGAGTGTGAGGGTGCACGGGGTCTAATGAGTGTGCGAGGGTGCACGGGGTCTAATGAGTGTGAGGGTGCACGGGGTCTAATGAGTGTGCGAGGGTGTACGGGGTCTAATGAGTGTGTGAGGGAGTACGGGGTCTAATGAGTGTGAGGGTGCATGGGGTCTAATGAGTGTGCGAGGGTGCACGGGGTCTAATGAGTGTGTGAGGGAGTACGGGGTCTAATGAGTGTGAGGGTGCACGGGGTCTAATGAGTGTGAGGGTGCACGGGGTCTAATGAGTGTGTGAGGGTGCACGGGGTCTAATGAGTGTGTGAGGGTGCACGGGGTCTAATGAGTGTGTGAGGGTGTACGGGGTCTAATGAGTGTGCGAGGGTGCATGGGGTCTAATGAGTGTGCGAGGGTGTACGGGGTCTAATGAGTGTAAGGGTGCATGGGGTCTAATGAGTGTGCGAGGGTGTACGGGGTCTAATGAGTGTGAGGGTGCACGGGGTCTAATGAGTGTGAGGGTGTACGGGGTCTAATGAGTGTGCGAGGGTGTACGGGGTCTAATGAGTGTGAGGGTGCACGGGGTCTAATGAGTGTGAGGGTGCACGGGGTCTAATGAGTGTGAGGGTGCACGGGGTCTAATGAGTGTGCGAGGGTGTACGGGGTCTAATGAGTGTGTGAGGGAGAACGGGGTCTAATGAGTGTGAGGGTGCACGGGGTCTAATGAGTGTGTGAGGGAGTACGGGGTCTAATGAGTGTGCGAGGGTGTACGGGGTCTAATGAGTGTGTGAGGGAGAACGGGGTCTAATGAGTGTGAGGGAGTACGGGGTCTAATGAGTGTGTGAGGGAGTACGGGGTCTAATGAGTGTGCGAGGGTGTACGGGGTCTAATGAGTGTGTGAGGGAGAACGGGGTCTAATGAGTGTGAGGGAGTACGGGGTCTAATGAGTGTGTGAGGGAGTACGGGGTCTAATGAGTGTGCGAGGGTGTACGGGGTCTAATGAGTGTGTGAGGGAGAACGGGGTCTAATGAGTGTGAGGGTGCACGGGGTCTAATGAGTGTGTGAGGGAGAACGGGGTCTAATGAGTGTGAGGGTGCACGGGGTCTAATGAGTGTGCGAGGGTGTACGGGGTCTAATGAGTGTGTGAGGGAGAACGGGGTCTAATGAGTGTGAGGGTGCACGGGGTCTAATGAGTGTGTGAGGGAGTACGGGGTCTAATGAGTGTGCGAGGGTGTACGGGGTCTAATGAGTGTGTGAGGGAGAACGGGGTCTAATGAGTGTGAGGGAGTACGGGGTCTAATGAGTGTGTGAGGGAGTACGGGGTCTAATGAGTGTGCGAGGGTGTACGGGGTCTAATGAGTGTGTGAGGGAGAACGGGGTCTAATGAGTGTGAGGGAGTACGGGGTCTAATGAGTGTGTGAGGGAGTACGGGGTCTAATGAGTGTGAGGGTGCACGGGGTCTAATGAGTGTGTGAGGGTGTACAGGGTCTAATGAGTGTGAGGGTGCACGGGGTCTAATGAGTGTGAGGGTGCACGGGGTCTAATGAGTGTGCGAGGGTGTACGGGGTCTAATGAGTGTGAGGGTGCACGGGGTCTAATGAGTGTGAGGGTGCACGGGGTCTAATGAGTGTGCGAGGGAGAACGGGGTCTAATGAGTGTGCGAGGGTGCACGGGGTCTAATGAGTGTGTGAGGGTGTACAGGGTCTAATGAGTGTGTGAGGGTGCACGGGGTCTAATGAGTGTGTGAGGGTGTACGGGGTCTAATGAGTGTGAGGGTGCACGGGGTCTAATGAGTGTGTGAGGGAGTACGGGGTCTAATGAGTGTGTGAGGGAGTACGGGGTCTAATGAGTGTGCGAGGGTGTACGGGGTCTAATGAGTGTGAGGGTGCACGGGGTCTAATGAGTGTGAGGGTGCACGGGGTCTAATGAGTGTGTGAGGGTGCACGGGGTCTAATGAGTGTGTGAGGGTGCACGGGGTCTAATGAGTGTGAGGGTGCACGGGGTCTAATGAGTGTGTGAGGGAGTACAGGGTCTAATGAGTGTGTGAGGGTGCACGGGGTCTAATGAGTGTGTGAGGGTGTACGGGGTCTAATGAGTGTGAGGGTGCACGGGGTCTAATGAGTGTGAGGGTGCACGGGGTCTAATGAGTGTGAGGGTGCACGGGGTCTAATGAGTGTGTGAGGGTGTACAGGGTCTAATGAGTGTGCGAGGGTGCACGGGGTCTAATGAGTGTGAGGGTGTACGGGGTCTAATGAGTGTGCGAGGGTGCACGGGGTCTAATGAGTGTGTGAGGGAGAACGGGGTCTAATGAGTGTGAGGGTGCATGGGGTCTAATGAGTGTGAGGGTGCATGGGGTCTAATGAGTGTGAGGGAGTACGGGGTCTAATGAGTGTGTGAGGGATTACGGGGTCTAATGAGTGTGCGAGGGTGTACGGGGTCTAATGAGTGTGAGGGTGTACGGGGTCTAATGAGTGTGCGAGGGTGCATGGGGTCTAATGAGTGTGCGAGGGTGCACGGGGTCTAATGAGTGTGAGGGTGCACGGGGTCTAATGAGTGTGCGAGGGTGCACGGGGTCTAATGTGTGTGCGAGGGTGTACGGGGTCTAATGAGTGTGAGGGTGCACGGGGTCTAATGAGTGTGAGGGTGCACGGGGTCTAATGAGTGTGCGAGGGTGTACGGGATCTAATGAGTGTGAGGGAGTACGGGGTCTAATGAGTGTGCGAGGGTGTACGGGATCTAATGAGTGTGAGGGTGTACGGGGTCTAATGAGTGTGCGAGGGTGCACGGGGTCTAATGAGTGTGTGAGGGAGTACGGGGTCTAATGAGTGTGAGGGTGCACGGGGTTTAATGAGGGTGCACGGGGTCTAATGAGTGTGCGAGGGTGTACGGGGTCTAATGAGTGTGCAAGGGTGTACGGGATCTAATGAGCGTGCGAGGGTGTACGGGGTTTAATGAGTGTGCGAGGGTGTATGGGGTCTAATTAGCCCAAGTAGCGAGTGTGACAGGCTATTTGGTCATGGGGGACATCACAGCTGAGCCCAGCCCTCTCCAGCCACGTGAACTTTCAGCCGAAGTGAGTGGCCGGTGATCAGGGGTAGGATCTGGGGCTTGTCGATGGATCAAGGGGAGGGCAGTGTCTCTCCCGCTGGTCTCCCACCCGAAAGGTGAACCTGGATTTCTTTTTCCAGATGCTGATCGACCTGCTGTCTATTTTCTGGTTGTATTTCAAATTTACACTTCAAAAAAAAACTTGACAAGATGAGTGGGATCTTGCTGTGCGAGTTGGAGCAATGCGACAGACAGAATCAAGGCACAAAAAAGCTTTAAGATTAATTTTTTTCCCCTGACCGAGAAACCTTTTGAGATTAATACAGTCATTAAATATATTTCGACAAGGAGGACTGTAGGAACAGGAGGAGGCCATTCAGCCCCTCGAGCCTGATCCGCCATTCAATTAGATCATGGCTGATCTGTATCTTAACTCCATTTACCTGCCTTTGCTCCATGTCCTCTGATACCATTACCCTACAAACATCTACTTGTTTATCTCTGTCATGAAAATTTCAATCGACCCCCAGTGTCCACAACCTTTTGGTGAGAGTGTTCCAGATTTCTAGTAGTATTTGTGTGAAGAAATAAAGAAAGTCTTGCATTTATATAGCACCTTTCATGACCTCAGGATGTCCCAAAGTGCTTTACAGCCAATGAAATGTAGTCACTGTTGTAATGTAGGAAACGCAGCAGCCAATTTGCGCACAGCAAGCTCCCACAAACATCAATGTGATAATGACCAGATAATCTGTTTTAGTGATGTTGGTTGAGGGATAAATATTGGCCAGGACACCGGGGCGAACTCCCCTGCTCTTCTTCGAAATAGTGACGTGGGATCTTTTATGTCCACCTGAGAGGACAAACAGGGCCTCAGTTTAATGTTTCATATGAAAGACGGCACCTCCGACAGTGCAGCACTCCCTCAGTGGAGTGTCAGCCTGGATCATGTGCTCATGTCGCTGGAGTGGGACTATGAACCCATGACCTTGTGACTCAGACATGAGAGTGTTACCACTGAGCCACAGCTGACACAACGAGCAAAGCATCACCCCGGAACGGCCTGGCTCTAATTTTAAGGTTGTGCCCCCTTGTTCTGGACTCCCCCTCCCACCAGAGGAAATAGTTTCTCTCTATCCACCCTATCAACTCCTTTAATCATTTTAAACGCTCTAGGACAGAGAGAAAGAAAGAACCTTCGATATAAAAATCAAGGAGAGGATGGAAAAAAAATAGCCAATGTTGACGGTGCTAAGATGGCAAGCTGCAGATAATGGGGGCGATTTGTTCCCGTGAGATACAGCTTTTTTAGTCGAGGAGTGCTAATTTAGTTTAAAATTTTCTTCTGATTTACTTTAATCTCTCCAGACTTTCATTGCTTTCGCCCCCTCCCTCTCGCGACTATGAATTTCCCCCTCAGAAGGTGGGAGAACATAAGTGATACTAGGCTGATTGTATTTAAAAGCAATAGGCAAAATAAAAAATATTTGAAAATGTATTTCATGGTAATAATGTCATATTTTATGGTGTGATAAAGGTACTGAGACACGAGCTGGATGCCTTAATTTGTATAGAAATTGTAATCATTTGTTCAACCCAAGGTGAAAATTGCATTTTTTAATTTAAATTGTATCTTCCATGATAGGCTATTATCTAGTAAAATTGTCTCCTTGTTCTGGGCCCATACAGTGAATTCACGGCTGTTAAGGTGTCGCTTATATTCATAAAAGGTTGCATTGCGTGCGTGTGTTTTTTAAAAGCTGCCCTTTTTTCGTAGAAAATTGTACAAAGAAGAGAAGAAGTCATTTAAATGTTTTCTTCTTGTTAATTAGTCAGGGTTAGGGAGACTGAACACACAATATTCAGGCAGCAGCAGAATTTCTTTTATCTTCCCTTGCTCTGAGTTTCTCTCTCAGCTTGTGGACGCCAGGCTGGATTTTAACCCTTGGTCACCCAACCCCTTTACTAGTTTTTTTTTCTTACGTCTGGTTTCTGAGATGTACCAGGGGGAATCAGTGACACCCCCACAAGACATCTACTCCCCCCTCCTCGCACCCTGCCAGTGCGGCCTAGTAAAGCAGGCTTTAATGTCTAATGCGGTAATTATAATGGAATCGGTTACTATACTCATTTGATTAGGGGGTTGCCGTGGTAACACATGGTAAAACATGATGTTACCATGGAAAGTTACTGTCGTTTACAGTGAAAGCAGAATTGCCACTGCGAGAACTGAGGCCTTGACTCAACACCCTGTAAAGGACAGGGCACCGCTCCATTGTATGGAGGCTCCACACCACCTTGGACCCAGGTACCATGAGATAAATTGGCACAGCAAGGTGAAGGGTCAATGCACATCAGCGCAGGGCGCCAGAGGAAAAAAAGTAGGAGAGTATTGCAGTAAAAAGAAAGACTCGCATTTCTATAGCGCCTTTCACAACCTCAGGACATCCCAAAGCGCTTTACAGCCAATGAAGTATTTTTGAAGTGTAGTCACTGTTGTAATGGAGGGAACGCGGCAGATCATCTATTTTAGGTGTTGGTTGAGGGATAAATATTGGCCGAGGACACCGGGGAGAACTCCCCTGCTCTTCTTCAGAATAGTGACCGCGGGATCTTTTACCTCCGCCTGAGGGGGCAGATGGGGCCTCGGTTTAACGTTTCATCCGAAAGACGGCACCTCTGACAGTGCGGCACTCCCTCGGCACTGCACTGGGAGTGTCAGCCTGGATTATGTGCTCAAGTCTCTGGCGTGGTGTTTAGAGTCACCAGGATTGGCCTGGTATCTCCAGGAATTAAAGATTAATCTTCAGGACACCGCTGCCAGCAAAAACCCGGGGAGTAAAAGCACTGGGACATTAAAAAAATGGTGTTTGTCTCATTTTCTTTGAACAGTTTCCTTTATTAATTATAAAAATATTGGAGATGGGGGAAAAAAAGGCTGTTTAACTGGGTGGGGTGGTTGGAGGTCATGAGATGAACCCTCCAGGAGGACACCCAATCAGAACACTAGGGTTTTGAACCCACACAGACTGGGAGGCACAAGTGCTACCACTGAGCCAAGGCAGTCAGCCTGCAGTGACTAGATAACACGTTTGAATATTAAAAGCCTGTAGATTGTAGGAGGAGGTAAGGAACATTAGGAACAGCAGGAGGCCATTCAGAGCCTCGAGCTTGCTCCGCCATGGCTGGTGTTTACCTCAACTCTATTTACCCGCTTTTGCTCCATATCTCTTGATACCCTTACCCGACAAAAATCTATCGATCTCAGTCTTCAAAACCTCAACTGATTCCCAGCACCCACAGCCTTTTGGAGGGGAGAGTGTTCCAGATTTCCACTACCTTGAAGGCTGAGGGCGGTGAGGGGTTTGATAGTTATTGCAGTACAAATGGATTAGAGTGGGAGAGAGGGTGTGAATGAGTCTCGGGATTCTCCTCTCTGCAGTGGTGTTCTGGTGGGGCCCACCTCTCCGACTCCTGGGTCAGGGGTCACGGTGGGCTCCTGGTAAGGTTCCCATTACCAAGAAGGAGCCTGCAATTGCCTCTGAGGAACACCAGGTGGTGCTGCAGCACCTGACGACAGGCCGAGGGTCCTTAAAGGGGTAAACAAGCCCAGAAGGGAACATTGCTTTTCGGCCTCACTTGAGGCCGAGGGAAGCTTCCCGTGTTGCCGACACAAAGTGACCAGAGTGAACCTTAGCCCCAGGTGACCAGAACTACTCACCAAAACCCCAGTTCACCAGCGAATTGCACGGGATTAAATGAATCTGTTTCCGTTTGTAATTCAATGCTCTCCAGCTGTATCCCAGGATTTGATTAAATCCTGATTAATACGAGCGTGACATTGCTGGGATAGGTTTAGTGAGCGGCTGATCATCACAATCAAATCTTTTTCCTTTTGCTAAAGGATGCGTATCCCGCGTACCCACATGTTTCACATTTCCTTCACCAGTGATCTGTACCTCGCTTCCATCCTCTTTAAAATCCCTCCCTCCCAGATCCTTGTGAAATCCATTAACTTCAGAATCATCGCCTGCCCTCACTGTTTGGTGCCATCACTGAACTTTACAATTTCACTCGAAATTGTATCGCTATTGATTTAATAAAAAAACAGATTATCTGGTCATTTATCGCATTGCTGTCTGTGGGATCTTGCTGTGCGTAAATTGGCTGCCACATTTCCCTCCATTACAACAGTGACTAAACTTCTAAAAGTACTTCACTGACTGTGAAGTGCCTTGGGACATCCTGAGGTTGTGAAAGGCGCTATATAAATGCAAGTTCTTTCTTTCTTGATCCATGTTATTGTGACCATTGTGTGGGGCAGGAGGCCCAGAACAGGCCCCACTGATCACCGCCTGCCAGCACAGTTTTGTCTATTTCTCAGCACCTGCTGCCTTCTCCTCCCTGGCTGCTCTTCATTCATGTTGTTCCTCTAATATTTTTTTACCGAACTTTAACCTTCTTTAAGACCTCAGATGTAGAACCAAATAAATGACACCCTCATCATCCACTCGGCCAGTTACGTCTTCAAAGAATTCTGGTCACGTGTTTGTAGTAAACTCGACTGTCTAACACTCGCCCTCTGACCCCTACACATGATGCAGATTCTAGGGTCAGATTGACTGGATCTATGATTCACCTACAGTCTTAACTCTTGAAGACTGATGCAAAGGTTTAATTTAACACACGTGTCATTTGTTGGTCTCCCATGATATTCCCACCAAACGTTCCTCAGAGGGTCAATCTGCACTGAACACGCCAGTCTCCTCACACACTCACCACTGAACACTCCAGTCTCCTCACACACTCACCACTGAACACTCCAGTCTCTTCACACACTCACCACTGAACACTCCAGTCTCTTCACACACTCACCACTGAACCCTCCAGTCTCTTCACACACTCACCACTGAACACTCCAGTCTCTTCACACACTCACCACTGAACACTCCAGTCTCCTCACACACTCACCACTGAACACTCCAGTCTCCTCACACACTCACCACTGAACACTCCAGTCTCCTCACACACTCACCACTGAACACTCCAGTCTCCTCACACACTCACCACTGAACACTCCAGTCTCCTCACACACTCACCACTGAACACTCCAGTCTCCTCACACACTCACCACTGAACACTCCAGTCTCTTCACACACTCACCACTGAACACTCCAGTCTCCTCACACACTCACCACTGAACACTCCAGTCTCTTCACACACTCACCACTGAACACTCCAGTCTCTTCACACACTCACCACTGAACACTCCAGTCTCCTCACACACTCACCACTGAACACTCCAGTCTCCTCACACACTCACCACTGAACACGCCAGTCTCCTCACACACTCACCACTGAACACTCCAGTCTCCTCACACACTCACCACTGAACACTCCAGTCTCTTCACACACTCACCACTGAACACACCAGTCTCCTCACACACTCACCACTGAACACTCCAGTCTCCTCACACACTCACCACTGAACACGCCAGTCTCCTCACACACTCACCACTGAACACGCCAGTCTCCTCACACACTCACCACTGAACACTCCAGTCTCTTCACACACTCACCACTGAACACTCCAGTCTCTTCACACACTCACCACTGAACACTCCAGTCTCTTCACACACTCACCACTGAACACTCCAGTCTCTTCACACACTCACCACTGAACACTCCAGTCTCTTCACACACTCACCACTGAACACTCCAGTCTCCTCACACACTCACCACTGAACACGCCAGTCTCCTCACACACTCACCACTTTATTAGGGGGTGTTTGCCAATTATCTCTCCTCACCCCCCACCCCTGCCAAAATTCCTGACTCTCACTGGGGTACAGGTTCCACAGACACTGACTCTCCCTGGGGTACAGGTTCCACAGTCACTGACTCTCCCTGGGGTACAGGTTCCACAGGCACTGACTCTCCCTGGGGAAAAGGTCCACAGGCACTGACTCTCCCTGGGGTACGGGTTCCACAGGCACTGACTCTCACTGGGGTACAGGTCTCACAGGCACTGACTCTCCCTGGGGTACGGGTTCCACAGACACTGACTCTCCCTGGGGTACAGGTTCCACAGGCACTGACTCTCCCTGGGGTACAGGTTCCACGGGCACTGACTCTCCCTGGGGTACGGGTTCCACAGGCACTGACTCTCACTGGGGTACAGGTCTCACAGGCACTGACTCTCCCTGGGGTACGGGTTCCACAGACACTGACTCTCCCTGGGGTACAGGTTCCACAGGCACTGACTCTCCCTGGGGTACAGGTTCCACGGGCACTGACTCTCCCTGGGGTACAGGTTCCACGGGCACTGACTCTCCCTGGGGTACAGGTTCCACGGGCACTGACTCTCCCTGGGGTACAGGTTCCACAGGCACTGACTCTCCCTGGGGTACAGGTTCCATGGGCACTGACTCTCCCTGGGGTACAGGTTCCACAGGCACTGACTCTCCCTGGGGTACAGGTTCCACAGACACTGATTCTCCCTGGGGTATGGGTTCCACACACTGATTCTCCTTGGGGTATGGGTTCTACAGGCATTGACTCTCCCTGGGGTACGGGTTCCATGGGCACCGGCTGCCTTCTGGTGCCTATGACCACCGCAGCTCGCACGGTTCCTGCCCACTGTGTGTAAATGCTGATGTTGCAGGGGTGGGAGGTGATGGTGGAGGTGGGGAGTGGGGGATGGTGGGGGTGGAAGGGGCTGGGGGGGTGGGGGTGATGGTGGCGGGGTGGGGAGGTGATGGTGGGGGTTGGGAATGGGGGCCGGGTGCTTGGCTGATTTTCCTGCTGCCCGTCACTCTTGCACCTGCCAAGGCACCACCAACCTTATCTCTAGACGTTGTCTAGACTTGGCAATGACAATGGGGCACTGTCTCTACGGGCTGCGGGTCAGTGGGGTTGCGGAGCTGTGCCATATGCTGGATGGACACCTGCAGCACCAGCCTGGCCCAGCCAGTGACAGCAATAGTCAGCTCCACTCTCCGTCCTGCTTCCACAACCATAGTCCCGTACAAGCTTACAGCACAGGGAGAGCCGATTGTGTCTGTGCCAGCTCTTTGTTAGACCAATCCTAAACTAATCCCACTGCCCACTCTCCCCCCATAGCTCTGTGTCTTCTTCTGCTTCAAGTATTTATTCAATCTTCCCTTGAAAGATGTGTTGGTCTCTTCCTCAAATATTCCCTGTGGTAAATCATCCCATGCTCCAACAACCTGCTTTGTAAAGTAATTTCTCCTAACCTCTCTCCTCACCCTCTTAGAGGCAATTTTAACTTGATGAACCCTTGTCACTGACTCTCCAACCAGTGTTTTTCCCTATTCACTCAATCAAAACCCTTCAGAACTTTAGAAAAACCTCTGTTAAATCTCCTCTTAGCCTTCTCCGCTTCAAACATGTTCCCAACCTGACCTATGGGGATGGTGCACTGGAGGGGAAACCATCTCTTGCAGCAGCCATCAAAGCAGGGGTCAGGTGCTGGCCGGTTCTGTCTCTGGCTCGCAGCTGATGCCTACACATTGGGTTTCAGTTCCCTTCATTCTCGCCTGCCCCTCTCCTGCTTCAGTCTCGGCAAAGGCCTCCGAATGGCTGAGATGTCTTCCAAAGACTGTAAGAATTTATGTCCCCCTATACTGCCACTTCCCTTTAATTGCCCGCTTCCCTTTAAATTTCACTGACACACAATTAGTGTGGTCCCTGCACCTATCCAAATCTACACATGGGGCCGGCACAGACTCGATGGGCCAAATGGCCTCCTTCTGTGCTGTACTATTCTATGAATCTATGTAAATAGACTGACTATAAAAGTTGAATTCAATTACATTACCATTCTGATGGGATTTGAACCAGTTCTTACCTACTTAGAATTGAATTGGACCAATCCATGAAATAACCCCATTCTATCTCTATATTTTCAGCTTCTCTGTAATTATATTACTTGTAAATAAACTGTATACTAATTTTAGCCTGAATGCAATGGTCTAACAGTGAAGTATTTACCACCTTTCAGAGTGAGAGGACACCCCACGTGATCCCCACTACACTCTATCATAATTAAAGGGTAATTGGTGGTATTTTGCCACACTAACACACTCACTGCACACATGAGAGTGTAAGTTTTAGATTTTAGGAGACACAGGTCCGTCTATGAAAGTTGTACTTTGCAGTGAACACAATAAAGAGATGTCTTCCAATGTGATAATGACCAATGTGATAATGACCAGATAATCTGTTTATTAGTGATGTTGATTGAGGGATCAATATTGGCCCAGGACACTGGGGATAACTCCCCTGCTCTTTGCCATGGGATCTTTTACGTCCACCTGAGAGAGCAGATGGGGCCTCAGTTTAACATCTCATCCGAAAAATAGCACCTCGAACAGTGCAACACTCCCTCGGTACTGCACTAGGAGTGTCAGACTGAAGTTTGATGCTTGAGTCTCTGGGATAGGGCTTAAACCCACAACCTTCTGACTCAGCAGCAACAGAGCTACCGACTGAGCCCCAGCTATCACAGTTTCACTAGTGTTTTGAAATTTCCTGCCACAAGTCAGCAATTGGCTTTCTTTCTATTTAAAAAATATTTTTAACACTTTAAAGGGTGAAGTGTGGCCTCTTAACAAAAAGAACCATGGGAACATCTCTCATGACCACATCAACTGCGCCAGATAATCGGTTCGCAATTGTCCCTGTGCCGGGGAAGAATTTCTGATAGTGACTGTCCAACTGAACATAAATAGAGGTCAGTACATCACACAACACGGCACACAAAAACTGATGAAGCTGGAATCTAATCGAAGGGTTCGGGTGGTTTATATATAGAAAACGGATAACCGGGAATGAGTTACAGGCTGGAATTTAATCGAGGGGTTCGGGTGGTTTATTTATAGAATAACAGATACCCGGGAGTGAGTTACAGGCTGGAATCTAATCGAGGGGTTTGGGTGGTTTATATATAGAATAACAGATATCCGGGAGTGAGTTACAGGCTGGAATCTAATCGAGGGGTTCGGGTGGTTTATTTATAGAATAACACATACCTGGGAGTGAGTTACAGGCTGGAATCTAATCGAGGGGTTCGGGTGGGTTATATATAGAATAACAGATACCCGGGAGTGAGTTACAGGCTGGAATCTAATCGAGGGGTTTGGGTGGTTTATTTATAGAATAACAGATACCCGGGAGTGAGTTACAGGCTGGAATCTAATCGAGGGGTTCGGGTGGTTTATATATAGAATAACAGATACCCGGGAGTGAGTTACAGGCTGGAATCTAATCGAGGGGTTCGGGTGGTTTATATATAGAACAACAGATACCCGGGAGTGAGTTACAGGCTGGAATCTAATCGAGGGGTTCGGGTGGTTTATATATAGAATAACAGATACCCGGGAGTGAGTTACAGGCTGGAATCTAATCGAGGGGTTCGGGTGGTTTATATATAGAATAACAGATACCCGGGAGTGAGTTACAGGCTGGAATCTAATCGAGGGGTTCGGGTGGTTTATATATAGAACAACAGATACCCGGGAGTGAGTTACAGGCTGGAATCTAATCGAGGGGTTCGGGTGGTTTATATATAGAATAACAGATACCCGGGAGTGAGTTACAGGCTGGAATCTAATCGAGGGGTTCGGGTGGTTTATATATAGAATAACAGATACCCGGAAGTGAGTTACAGGCTGGAATCTAATCGAGGGGTTCGGGTGGTTTATATATAGAAAACGGATAACCGGGAGTGAGTTACAGGCTGGAATTTAATCGAAGGGTTTGGGGTGGTTTATATACAGAATAACAGATACCCGGGAGTGAGTTACAGGCTGGAATTATGCCATTGGTCATGGAGTGAACCTTTCTTGGGCTTCTGGCTGACACTCTGAACTCTGACCTGCGATGTCCACACCATTTTAGTCAGGTGTTTGCTGAATTTGTTTTTGGTGATGATCAATTTCATTGCATTCAGCGACTGATAAAATCCTTCCGTGTTACACACTTGCTGACTCAACCTCCTTGGCCACTCGCTGAGGGGTCAACTGGGGGTTGTTGCTTAATCGACCTCAAGCTGAGCCTCAAACCCCACATCCACCCCATGACCAACTTTGTCACTTCAAGGCTTGCCATTTCCTGCAACCCCCACTCCCCCTCCCGGCAGGTCCTCTCCAGCTCCCCCCACCCAGAGCCCACCTCACCCAATGTCCAGCCCACCCAGAGCCCACCTCACCCAATGTCCAACCCAGCCACCACCCAGAGACCACCCCACCCTACCCAGAGCCCGCTCCACCCAGAGCACACCCAACCCGGAGCCCGCTCCACCCAGAGCACACCCCACCCTACCCAGAGCCCGCTCCACCCAGAGCACACCCTACCCAGTGCCCGCTCCACCCAGAGCACACCCTACCCAGAGCCCGCTCCACCCAGAGCACACCCTACCCAGTGCCCGCTCCACCCAGAGCACACCCTACCCAGAGCCCGCTCCACCCAGAGCACACCCTACCCAGAGCCCGCTCCACCCAGAGCACACCCCACCCAGAGCCCGCTCCACCCAGAGCACACCCCACCCAGAGCCCGCTCCACCCAGAGCACACCCCACCCAGAGCCCGCTCCACCCAGAGCCCGCTCCACCCAGAGACCACCCCACCCAGAGCCCACCCCACCCACAGGTCTGCACTTCCCATCCACTTCTGCAACAGTCCTGTTCATCCATAGACAAAACTGTTGGGAGGAACAAGGGTGATGAAGCCTATCTGAATTTTGATTGCTGGGATCATGTCCCCTCACAGCCCCACTCCAAATACCAGGTTTGATGCTAAGTCACAAATGACATCCTATGGTAACTGTGACCATGGTAAACTCTCCCTCCTCATCCTTCTCGACCTGTCTGCAGCCTTTGACATGGTTGACCAGACCGTCCTCCTCCAACGCCTTTCCCCCACTGTCCAGCTGGGTGGGACTGCCTTCGCCTGGTTTCATTCCTATTTATCCAGTCGCAGCCAGAGAATCTCCAGCAATGGCTTCTCTTCCCCCTCCTGCTATCTCTGCAGTCCCTCAACGATCTATCCGTGGCCCCCTCCTATTTCTCATCTACATGCTGCTCTTCAGCGACATCATCCAAAAACTCATCAGGTTCCACATGTATGCTGCCGACACCCAGCTCTACCTCACCACCACCTCTCTCCTGAACCACCTCCCACCTTGCAGCCCCCATAAACTTGTGCTCATCCAAAACTCTGCTGCCTGGAGTCTAACTCGCACCAAGTCACCCATCACCCCTGTGCCCTCTGAGCTACAGTGGCACCCGGTCCACCAACGCCTCAATTTTAAAATTCTCATGCTGCTGTTCAAATCCCTCCATGGCCTCGTCCCCTCCCTATCCCTGTCACCTCCTCCAGCTGGTCTCTTTTAGTCACTACACCCCTGTACACTGGAATTCTCTCCCTGAAAATCTCCCCACGTTCAAAAATCCCGAGAAACTTCCCTCTCTGATCCAACTTTTCCACCTGACCGTCTCTCCAGCTTCCCCACGGTGGCCAGAACTCCAAAGCGTTTTGACTTGCCCTGCGAGATCTCTGCTCCTCCAATTCTGGCCTCTTGTGCAGCCCCGATTCCCATCGCTCCACCATTAGCAGCCCTGCCTTCAGCTGCCTGGGCCCTAAACTGGAATTCCCACCCTAATCCTCTCCGCCTCTCTCTCCTCCTGTAAGGCACTTACAACCTACCTCTTTGACCTGCCCTAATATCTCCACTTGTCTGATAATCACTCCTGTGAAACGCCTTGGGAAGTAAAGACGTGATTTAAATGCAAGTTGTTATCAGCACTCCTCTGAGAGGCTTGCAGTGATGCTGATTGTGTATGGAGTCTATCGTTGAGTCAGGAGGCTATGTGTTCTGAGCACTAAGAGTATCGGTTGTATGTTGGGATTTAACGGTCCAGAGCCGTGTCAGGTGGAGGTTTCTGGTGGTGCAGTAGCTTGAGCGACCTGTAGCGGTCAGTGGGGAGCACTGGTCAATCGCACACACCGTAAGAGCGTGAGCTTTCACATTCTCGATTGCATCATTAGTTGCTTTATGTTAAGTGCAGGATTTCCTCCATCCCTTGGGCAGCAGGTTCCCTCCACAGACAATGAGAGTCCAAACAGCATGTTCCGATAACCTGAGGTGCTTGGCAGCCTTTCCCCTATCTAGTCAATCCAACTTCATCTTACCTTATCTTCTCCCTCTCCTCCTGGTCCCAATGCCAGCTGTAGCTAAGCAGGTGGCACTCTTGCCTTCTGAGTTAGAAGGTTGTTGGTTCAAGCCCCCCTCCACAGACTTGAGCACAAAATCTTGGCTGACACTCCCAGTGCAGTACTGAGGGAGTGCCGCACTGCCGGAGGTGGTGTCTTTTGGATGAGACATCAAACTGAGGCCCCGTCTGCCCTCTCAGGTGAATATAAAAGATTTCATGGCACTATTCCGAAGAAGAGCAGTGGAATTCTCCCCGGAGTCCTAGCCAATATTTATCCCTTAACCAACATCACTAAAATAGATTATCTGGTCATTATCACATTGCTGTTTGTGGGAGCTTGCTGTGCAAAAATTGGCTGCTGCATTTCCTACATTACAACAGTGACTACACTTCAAAAAGTACTTCATTGGCTGTAAAGCTCTTTGGGACACCCCGAGGTTGTGAAAGGTGCTATATAAATGCAAGTCTTTCTTTCCTTGGCTCTTCATTCAATGTTATCCCTCTCTGTCCTGCCAACTCCTTCCCTCCCTCGGCCTTTGGTTCCTCCGCTGATCTAGAGACTTTGAAACACAAGATTGGTGTCACCGATTCACGACCTCCTGATTTATCTGACATTCTCTCATCAAGCTTGGCGCACTCTGAGCCTTGGGCACCTGGCTGGGTTTCTAATAAAGTCAAACCCTGCATCTCATGAAGCCCTGCGACTGAACCCTGCTTCCTTTCTCTGTACTTGTAGCCTTCTACCTCTGGCGGGACAGAGAGAGGGCACCTGACTCGGTGTTGGGGAGGGGCAGTCACACACACATACTCCTGGTGCTGGCTAGTTTCAGTTAACTTTTAATGAGATAACAATTATAGCAGGTTACAAAGCCAGACATCTACTGACTGTATGTAAATGCGAGTACAGGTTCCCATCTACTCTATAATTAACATCGTAGCAGAATAAATTATGCAGTGGTTTTATATACACACATGCTCAATCAAATTATAAGAAACAAGCACAGAAGCTAGGAGACTTATCGGGACAGGGGTCAGGGAAGGGAGGTGAGAGGTGAGTTGAAGGGTCTGTTAATGGTACAAGGATTTGCTAGACTGGGCATTTAATGGAAATATAAGGTGCCTTTGAGTGAGAGTATAGGGGCAAAGGCCTAACAATGAGGCTGGACTTGCCATAAGTCGACTCCCAGAGCTTGGGGCTTTAGATATTTGACCTTTATATACGACCGGCATGTTCATCAAAGTTACTTGTAGCTGCCAGTCATCTGCCCAGACTGCCACCGCAGTTGGATTTTACTGTCCACTGCGTCCTCCACCCGTCCCAGATTTAACCCATGAAGAACTGCAGTAAGGGTCACTCGCCCTGGAGTTTCCAGGAACTAAAGATTAATCTCCAGGACACGGCTGTGAGCAACAGCTGGGGAGAAATATCACAGAGGCGTTTGGAAATTGTGGGTTTTATTCATTTTCTTTCAACACTTTTGCTTGTTGGTTATAAAAATATTGGAGTGCGGGAAAAAAGGCTGCTGAACTGGGTGAGGCGGTTGGAGGCGGGATGTCACGTGGTGAAACCTCCTGGAGTTTGGCCAACCATAGTTGGCCACCCTCGATGGCACTGATGTCTATTTGTTCATTTCTGCTTCATTCCTTTAACCCCCAACTCAATAACAAAATCTCAGTTAAAAGTCGAGGGCAGGTATTCCACAAAAGCTCTTTGTTTTGGGGACCTGTTGTGAGCTGAGTGAGGATTTGGACGGCCCAGTGTGGGACTGAACCATTCCGATCTGAACATCCCAGGGTTTGAGCCCCCAGTCCGTGCTCATCTCAGCCAAGAGGCAGTGGGGGAGGGAACGAAGGAACAGGAGGAGCCCATTTAGTTCCCTATATGTTCTGCCATTCAATGAGATCATATGGGGGGGGGGGGCGTCTCCCTTTTATGGGGTTATTTTTAGAAAAGGATACCTGATTTGTGAATTTAAACAGATTTATTCGCAATAGCGGGAGTAATCATTTTTTTTAGGTATCAATCAACTGATTGGGTCATTTTAATCAAATTGATTTATGAATCTGTCATGGAGAAAGTCCCTGTAACCATACTACCATGGTGCCATAGATAAATGGATTGCAGGCCATAACTTAATGATCAGTGTCTTCCACAATAGGGCCTGGGGGGGGGGGGGGGGCTACAATTGGCCTCAGAAACCTTGAGTTGGGAGAGAAGGAATGAATGAGCTGGGATTTTCCCACTCCTGATCGCTATCCAGTGTGGCCCCCTGTTGGGAATTCTGAATGTTGGGGGAGGCCAGGACTGGGTTTGAGCTGTGATGGCCCTCGATGCCAAGTAGTCTGCTCAATGTTGGCACAGGACAAGCTGGCACAGGGTGGAGTTACAGAGGAGCTGCTGGGGTCAACAGGGAGCCGGGGACTTAAGGAGAGGAGGGGAGGGGAGAAAGCATTTTATTCCTGTCACAAAGCTGCCCTGTCCGATCACAGCTCTGGCTTTCCTGGGAATGAAACCCTCCCCAAGAGAGGGCAGTAGGTTTCAGACAGCACCTAATATTTCCGTTAAATACAGTCAGGACAGAAATGGGATTTAAAAAAAAATTCTTGTGACGAGTCTACAATACAAGTTACAGCATAGAAGGGAGGGGAGGGGGAAGAGAGGGGCTTGGGGAGAGAGAAAGAGTTATTCAGTATCTAACATGCCAAGAATGTCTATAGAATAGAATATTGGTAAAGTTCTGTCAATTTTTTTTTTAATTACAGTAAAATGCACGGAACCCAACTTCCTGCGACAGAAGATAAAAATCCTTTCTCATTTCAGCACCCGAAGAAGTGGAAAAGGACAAGCTGGGAGTTTTACCGAGTTACAGTACATTAAGAAACAGTGACTGTGGTCCCCAGGAGAGGGGATGGATCCATCATTACTGAGTGGAAATGGACACTGGAGGAATGTGATCTCGGATTGTCTGGGTGGGAGGGAGGGAGGGGGGTTCAAGCGAGAGCGGGGCTGTGAGGAGACAGCTCGACTAAAACCTCTTCATTCCGTTGGAGCACAGTCTGTGTAAAGAGCCCATGAACGTGCGATCTGGTAGCGTTCAGATCTCTTGCTGAAGTTCAAAGTCCTCTCGCGACCGGCCAACATTCCCGGTGTGCGGAATGGGAAAAACAAAACCCTCCTCCTGAGTTCATTTATTAATAAACAAATTGTTCTCGGAACTGCCAACTCGGTCCTTGCCAGCTCTCCCGCACCACCAGGTCGGAGATGAGAAACGCCACGAGTATTTCATTCTGAAATCGGGAATGTAGAACAGAGACAGAATACAGCCCAGATCCAGGGTCCAGGTTTAAACAGTGTGACTGACTCCAGGCCACTAACAGTGGGCACTCTCTCAAAAAATACATAGAATAGTCTTTTAGAAACAAACTACATGACAATTCAGTGCCAATCTGCTATACACTCATTTATATAAACAGTATAACCCTTGCTGTAGATCAATGCTGGAATGTTTGTGTATACTTTGAATCCCCACTGACCGTTAATAACTGACACTTTGTACAAATCAAGAGATGAAAATTTGTTTGAGTAAATCACGCACACATTAACTTTCCCTTCCCACCCCCACAAACAAATTCCGAGCTGCTCCACCTTGCTTTGTTCCCATTTGTCACAGGTCCTGTATCACAGGCTCAGGGTTCCTGCAAAAACAGGCTCCTTAATATCTGGCGCTTTTAAACTCAGTCTTTTTTTTCCCCCTCCTCTTCTTCTCAAAGATCAAATCTGTCCTTTCAACAAAGGTTGAAACTTCTGTGCGGTCTATTTTGAATCGTTGTTGAGGCGGTGTGTGAGTGGGTGAGGCCGGTGCTGAAATGCCCCACCGACGCGTTAGCGGGGATTTGAAAACAGAATTCCCAGCCGGAGCCTTTTTGCTTCTCGCGCGTTCAGGTCCAGACAGTCGCACCGCTTGATACTGAGCTGCCGAGAGTTTCCAGTGGTGAGGAGCGAGTCGGCCCAGGATGTTCCAAGTGTTCCGGTTTGGAATGTGACCTTTTCTCTTTGCTCTGGGGAGGATCGACCCAGCAAGTACAGCCACTGCCCTCAGTCCGCAGCCCGCGTAGGTTTTTTGTTTTACTGCCGGTGCCCGTAACCGGGGGTGAGGTGGCCACAGAGCCTCGCTGCCTCCGCGGGATCAGTCTCTCGCGGGCAAAGCGGGAATGAAATTTCAACAAAAAAACACACTGTCACAAACCATCGAAGGAGCTGTACAATTTTACAGGGACAATTCTCGACCGTAAGCATCAAGCTTAAGGGCGGTGGCCTGGGCCAAGGAATACATGGTGTATGGTACGTCTGAGGGTGTGGCAGAGGGCACTGGAAGTTCGACAGCGGAGGCCAAGCTCTCCTCTAGAATTGCCCCCACAATGTCTCAGCCCCAGTTGTAGCCGTTTGTCACACACACCAGGCGACTCTTGCTCTCTCTTGTTGTTTTGTTGTTTTTTTTGCTCCGTGAGGTTTCGCTGTCCTGGGACGGCCTCAATAAGCTTGTCCCGTCTCGACCTGCAGCAACCCCAGAACAGCGGAATGCTCGCTCAACTTCATCCGCCTCTGTGTGGACAGGCTCACGTTCTTGGTCAGGTAGTCGACTGCACCTTGGAAAAAACACAAAATCCAACAGGATAAATACACGCAAACCAGGGGTCTCTCTCTCTCTCTCTCCTCTCATTGTTACCCCTTCCCCCTTCAACAACAACAACTTGCATTTATAAAGCACCTTTAACGTAGTAAAATGTCCCAAGTCGCTTCACAGGAGCGTAAATCAGACAAAACATTTGACACCGAGCCACATAAGGAGATATTAGGACAGGTGACCAAAAGCTTGGTCAAAGAGGTAGGTTTTAAGGAGCATCTTAAAGGAGGAGAGAGAGGCGGAGAGGTTTAGGAATGGAATGCCAAAGCCTAGGACCTAGACTGCTGAAGGCACGGCCGCCAATGGTGGGGGCAAAGGGAGTGGGGGATGCAAAGAGGCCAGAATTTGAGGAACGCAGAGATCTTGGAGGGTTGTAGGGGGTTATAGAGAAAGGGAGGGGCGAGGCCATGGAGGGAAATGTTTTCCCTGCCAGTACTTCGCCTAAGGGTTCACTCTTCATTTGTGAATGAAGTGCCGTTGGGCTATTTAACCATGAGGCAACACCCATCCTGTCCTCACCAACAGGGGTCACTAGACGGCGATCAGGAGCAGCAAGCCGGTCTGACCTTTCCCTTCTCTCTCTAACCCGGGGGCACTGACACCGAGTGCGAAACCCCAAATACTGTCACCGCTGAGATCAGCTAGCTCAGCACAGGCCGGGATCAAACCACACGAGGTGGGGTATTTACACTCTGAGCCATTGAGAGCGGGGTTCGAATGCTGGAGAACAATAAAGCACACTGGTGGCTCAAGTAGTTCCAATCGTTAACTGATGGACTACCTGTGGTGACCTGCAATTCAGCATTAAACCTACGGTCTAGTAACAGAAATACACAATAAAACAACAAATAAAGACTCTTCTCCTGTCCCCCATTACACTCAAAGGGTTATTTTTTGGGACTGGAATTTAGAGTTGTGTTAAAGTTAAGAGTGTGGGGAGCGTCAAGGCCTAGACTTCAGGCTTCAGGTGACGCAGTCCTGTATTTAAATGTGCTCTCTTGATTCACGTTGGATAATCTTTGCTTTCTGTTCATTAACTCTCCATTTACTCTGCCAATAACTGTTCTGTGCGAGCTGGCACACCAGACAATCACTCCTGATAAATAAACAACATTTTCAGCGTGAAGCTCTCGTCATCTCTCTGCCCCAAAGGGGGGAGCGGTGTTCGATGGAAAGCCTTATTACCGAGCTGTCATTTCCATTTAAATTCACTTCATGGTCTTGCACAAAGTCTTTGATATTCCTTGGCACCAGTCTGGAGATAGGGGATTGGCTAATTAATACACTGAGCATGCTCGGTGGCCCAGTGAGCGCACCATGGAAGGACGACACCTCATGGCTCCCAGCAGGCCCTTCTTCCCAATGGACGAGTTACCCGTGACCTTTGAACAGTGGCTCGGGAAGATCTGTTGGCTAGACTAAATCATTCAGAGTCCAGCTAAGGATTTGTTCTTCAATCCTCTTCATATCATTTGTGTCCAGTATGGGTTATGGGATGTCTGGGTTCAGACTGCGGTTATGGGATGTCTGGGTTCAGACTGCGGTTATGGGATGTCTGGGTTCAGACTGTGGTTATAGAGTGTCTGGGTTCGGACTGTGGTTATGGGATGTCTGGGTTCGGACTGTGGTTATGGGATGTCTGGGTTCAGACTGTGGTTATGGGATGTCTGGGTTCGGACTGTGGTTATGGGATGTCTGGGTTCGGACTGTGGTTATGGGATGTCTGGGTTCAGACTGTGGTTATGGGATGTCTGGGTTCAGACTGGTTATGGGATGTCTGGGTTCAGACTGCGGTTATGGGATGTCTGGGTTCAGACTGGTTATGGGATGTCTGGGTTCAGACTGGTTATGGGATGTCTGGGTTCAGACTGTGGTTATGGGATGTCTGGGTTCAGACTGTGGTTATGGGATGTCTGGGTTCAGACTGCGGTTATGGGATGTCTGGGTTCAGACTGCGGTTATGGGATGTCTGGGTTCAGACTGTGGTTATGGGATGTCTGGGTTCAGACTGGTTATGGGATGTCTGGGTTCAGACTGGTTATGGGATGTCTGGGTTCAGACTGTGGTTATGGGATGTCTGGGTTCAGACTGGTTATGGGATGTCTGGGTTCAGACTGATTATGGGATGTCTGGGTTCAGACTGTGGTTATGGGATGTCTGGGTTCAGACTGCGGTTATGGGATGTCTGGGTTCAGACTGTGGTTATGGGATGTCTGGGTTCAGACTGTGGTTATGGGATGTCTGGGTTCGGACTGTGGTTATGGGATGTCTGGGTTCAGACTGCGGTTATGGGATGTCTGGGTTCAGACTGCGGTTATGGGATGTCTGGGTTTAGACTGCGGTTATGGGATGTCTGGGTTCAGACTGCGGTTATGGGCTGCCTGGGTTCAGACTGTGGTTATGGGATGTCTGGGTTTGGGCTGCGGTTATGGGATGTCTGGGTTCAGACTGTGGTTATGGGATGTCTGGGTTCAGACTGTGGTTATGGGATGTCTGGGTTCAGACTGTGGTTATGGGATGTCTGGGTTCAGACTGTGGTTATGGGATGTCTGGGTTCAGAGTGCGGTTATGGGATGTCTGGGTTCGGACTGTGGTTATGGGATGTCTGGGTTCAGACTGTGGTTATGGGATGTCTGGGTTCAGAGTGCGGTTATGGGATGTCTGGGTTCGGACTGTGGTTATGGGATGTCTGGGTTCAGACTGTGGTTATGGGATGTCTGGGTTCAGACTGTGGTTATGGGATGTCTGGGTTCAGACTGTGGTTATGGGATGTCTGGGTTCAGACTGTGGTTATGGGATGTCTAGGTTCAGACTGTGGTTATGGGATGTCTGGGTTCAGACTGTGGTTATGGGATGTCTGGGTTCGGACTGTGGTTATGGGATGTCTAGGTTCAGACTGTGGTTATGGGATGTCTGGGTTCAGACTGTGGTTATGGGATGTCTGGGTTCAGACTGCGGTTATGGGATGTCTGGGTTCAGACTGTGGTTATGGGATGTCGGGGTTCAGAGTGCTGTTATGGGATGTCTGGGTTCAGACTGTGGTTATGGGATGTCTGGGTTCAGACTGTGGTTGTGGGATCTCTGGGTTCAGACTGTGGTTATGGGATGTCTGGGTTCAGACTGCGGTTATGGGATGTCTGGGTTCAGACTGTGGTTATGGGATGTCTGGGTTCAGACTGTGGTTGTGGGATCTCTGGGTTCAGACTGTGGTTCCGCCCTCTGTCTGAATTGTACCGAGAACGAGCTATTCCAGCGTTACTCGAGGTAACAAGGCTGAGGATGGTGACTCCACGCTGGGACCATCAGTCTGAGATCCTGGGGGCCTCTTACAGGCCCAGATGTCAAACAGCAGATGGGGGCCCATAACAAGAGTCGACTGCGCCACAGTGGAACAGTAGTGAGTGTACATCGGGGCTTCACCAATGGGGGAGAACATTCAAGGAAGAGCCATTCCTAGTGACAAGTCCATACAGCAAGTGGCTGGGGAGGACCCTGGCTGCAGAGCAGGTCTGTGCTGAGTTTGCACTTTGAAGATTATTGACAAAAAAGCTGGGAGGTGGGGGATAAGGAGAATGCACTGCCTGAAAGAGCGGTGGAAGCAGATTCAATAGTAACTTTCAAAAGGGAATTGGATAAATACTTGAAGGGGAAACATTTGCAGGACTATGGGGAAAGAGCAGGGGGGAGTGGGGCTAATTGGAGAGCTCTACCAAAGAGCTGGAACAGACACGATGGGCTGAATGGCTTCCTTCTGTGCTGTATCATTCTATTGGTTGGTAACTGGTTGGGAGGCAGGAGACAGAGAGAAGGATAATGGGTTCGTTCTCTGATTGGCAGGATGTGACAAGTGGTGTTACCCAGGAATCTGTAGAAACATAGAAACATAGGAGAAGGAGTAGGCCATTTGGCCCTTCGAGCCTGCTCCACCATTCAATTCGATCATGGCTGATCCTCTATCTCAATACCATATTCCCGCTCTCTCCCCATACCCCTTGACGCCTTTTGTGTCTAGAAATCTATCTATCTCCTTCTTAAATATATTCAGTGACTTGGCCTTCTGTGGTAGAGAATTCTACAGGTTCACCACCCTTTGAGTGAAGACATTTCTCCTCATCTCAGTCCTAAATGTCCTACCCCGTATCCTGAGATTGTAACCCCTCGTTCTAGACCCCCCCAGCCAGGGGGTACTGAGGCCTCAGCTTTTCACCATATATATTAATGACTTGGATGATGGAATAAAGCATTGTATATCTAAGTCTGCAGGTGACACTAAATTAGGAGGCATAGTAAGTTGTGTGGATTGGAGAAGGAAGTTACAAAGGGACATAAACAGACTATGAGATGGAGTTCAATATTGGGATGTGCGAGGTTATCCACTTTGGGTCTCAGTAAGACAAATCGGAATACTTAGCTGTGGAGGAGCAAAGAGATTTGGGTGTCCATGTGCACAAATCACTAAAAGCTAGTAGACGGGTAGAAAAAATAATCAAAAAGGCTACTGGAATGTTGGTCTCTATCTCAAAGGGGCGAAAGTCTTGCTTCAGTTGTTCAGAGCCTTGGACAGTCCTCAGCTGGAGCACTGCGTTCAGCTTCAGACACTGTACCTCGGGAAGGATACATTGGTCTTGGAGGGTGTGGAGCGCAGATTCAGCAGAATGATACCGGGATTTAGAGGGTTAAATTATGAGGACAGATTGCATAAACTTGGGTTGTATTCCCTTGAGTTTAGAGGGTTGAAGGATGATCCAATCAAGGTGTTTAAAATAATAAAAGGATTTTCAAGACAGGGGTCGATAGATTTTGGATAGGTAAGGGTATCAAGGGAAATGGAGCTAAGGCGGGTAAATGGGGTTCAGGTGCAGATCAGCCATGATCTAATTGAATGGCAGAGCAGGCTCGAGGGGCTGAGGGGCCTCCACCTGTTCCTATGGTTCCTGCTCCTGATCAAGGTCCAGGGACCCCTACTGGAAGGGATGTGTCTGTGTGGACATTGGTTGAGGACAGAAATCGGACTCAGCAGTGACGCCCCCACAGTTAAATAGTCCTGCCGACAGTCAAGTGTAGGTTTTCTGATTGGCGATATTTTAACTGTGCTACTACTGGTGTTTAAATAAGATCAACTGTAAAATTCAGCCTGACACGTGAAAATTGACCTCTTGGGTGAGGGGGCGGGTGTTTGTGGAAGTGTGTAAGCAGCACCTCGAGGAGAGGGGGAGGGAAATCAACAGATCAAGAAGGAGTTACAGGCTTCAGCACGACTTCAGGTTCCCAATACGTGTACAAGAGCTTTGCTCCTGGGGGATGGGATGGGGGCTGTGAGTGGGTGAGGACCCCCGGGTTGTGTCGCAGGCTTTTGGGAAGCACTCCAGTCTGAGTCTGCAGTGTATGTGTACAGGAGCAGAGAGACCTGGGGTGGACGTACACAACACTGAAAGCGGCAGCACAAGTTGAGAAGACTCTTAAAAAGGCAGACGGGATCCTTGGCTTTATAAATAGAGGAGTCGAGTACAAAAGCAAGGAAGATATGCTAAACCTTTATGAAACGCTGATTAGGCCCTAGCTGGAGTATTGTGGCCAATTCTGGGAACCGCACTTTAGGAAGGATGTCAAGGCCTTGGAGAGGGTGCAGAGGAGATTGGTGCCAGGGATGAGGGACTTCAGTTATGCGGAGAGGCTGGAGAAGCTGGGATTGTTCTCTTTAAACGAGAAGGTTAAGGGAAGATTTAATTGAGGTTTTCAAAATTTTTGAGGGGTTTTGACAGTGTAGATAGGGAGAATCAGTTTCCACTGACAGGAGGGTCGGTAACCAGAAGACACAGATTTAAGGTAATTGGCAAAAGAACCAGTGGGGGGGGGGGGATGAAGAGAATTTTTTTTACGCAGCGAGTTGTTATGATCTGGAATGCACTGCCTATAAGGGTGGTGGAAGCAGATTCAATAGTAACTTTCAAAAAGGAATTGGATAAATACCTGAAAAGGACAAATTTGCAGGGCTATGGGGAAGAGGGGAGTGAGACTAATTGGGGAGCTCTTTCAAAGAGCCGGCACAGGCACGACGGGCCGAATGGCCTCCTTCTGTGCTGTAAGATTCTATGAGAATTCTGAACTAAATTAGCCGAGCTGTATTCAGCCTGCACACAGGCCGCACATAAAGGGTGTGACTGACACCTCGCCCCCGGGCACTCGTTATTGGCAATATACGATCGCAGTATTTATTCGAGATTTATATCAACTACACATGTCCGTTCACATCCAGAGGCAAGTGTGGGGAGGTCAGAGGTCGCTGCACGCGCTCGGTGAAAGGGAAAGCTGCTATTGATCCAGCCAGCTCCTGCAGAAGGTTTCAATTTAACGGCAGGAGCTAAAGACATTAGGAGCGGCTGCGGAGAGAGCGTGGAGAATCACGAGCTGGGGTCGGAAAGGACAGTAGAAGGGCAGGACAGCGAGGACGGAGGGGGTAGGGAAGGAAGAACCTCTGAACCCATCGAGCACAAGGGCTGTGTGACCAGGAAGCCGTTATTAGTTTAACAGCCGAGTCCGCAAACAGCAACTGGCCAGTGTGATTAGCAGTCTCCATTCCTGTCTGTGGGACGCTTTTGTCTTCGTAACTTTAGCATCAAATTCTTATCGGATTCAAAACCTAACTTCTAACCTGTCAGCAACTTTCTCTTGTGGGGAAGCTTTTAAACAAATGGAAACGCTTTGCGGCTTCAACGATTGGTTTCAGTGAATGTTCAGCTTTGTACCTAGAGATTGCTCTCTCTTCCCACCTCTCTCTCTCTCCCCCCCCCTCTCTTCCTCTCACCCCTCTGTCTCTCTCTCTCTCACTCTCACACTCCAAAGGGGGAGGAAGGCTGACAAACAATCACCCTTCAAAGTGCCCTCACTGCAGCATTCCAGAACACATCACAGCTCCGATATAACAAACCCCCACTGTAACACTCTCCGATGTAACACACCACTCACTGTAACACTCTGATATACCCCACACCACTCACTGTAACACACTGATATACCCCACACCACTCACTGTAACACACTTTTGTATAACACAGCCCTCACTGTAACACTCGGATATAACACACCCCTCACTGTAACACTCTCTGATATAACACACCCCTCACTGTAACACTCTTATATACTCGACACCCCTCACTGTAACACTCTGATATAACACACGCCTCACTGTAACATTCTGATATAACACACCACTCACTGTAACACTCTCTGATATAACACACCCCTCACTGTAACACTCTCTGATATAACACACCCCTCACAGTAACACTCTCTGATATAACACACCTCTCACTGTAACACTCTCTGATATAACACACCCCTCACTGTAACACTCTTATATACTCGACACCCCTCACTGTAACATTCTGATATAACACACCACTCACTGTAACACTCTGATATAACACACCCCTCACTGTAACACTCCGATATAACACACCCCTCACTGTAACACTCCGATATAACACACCCCTCACTGTAACACTCTCTGATATAACACACCCCTCACTGTAACACTCTCCGATATAACACACCACTCACTGTAACATTCTGATATAACACATCCCTCACTGTAACACTCCGACATAACACACCCCTCACTGTAACACTCTCTGATATAACACACCCCTCACTGTAACACTCTCCGATATAACACACCCCTCACTGTAACACTCTTCGATATAACACACCTCTCACTGTAACACTCAGATAACACACCACTAACTGTAACACTCTCTGATATAACACACCCCTCACTGTAACACTCTCCGAAATAACACACCCCTCACTGTAACACTCTGATATAACACACCCCTCACAGTAACACTCTCCGATATAACACACCCCTCACTGTAACACTCTGATATAACACAGCCCTCACTGTAACACTCTTATATAACACACCCTCACTGTAACACTCTGATATAACACAGCCCTCACTGTAACACTCTGATATAACACACCCCTCACTGTAACACTCTGATATAACACACCCCTCACTGTAACACTCTTATATAACATACCCCTCACTGTAACACTCTCTGATATAACACACCCCTCACTGTAACACTCTCCGATATAACACACCCCTCACTGTAACACTCTTCGATATAACACACCTCTCACTGTAACACTCAGATAACACACCACTAACTGTAACACTCTCTGATATAACACACCCCTCACTGTAACACTCTCCGAAATAACACACCCCTCACTGTAACACTCTGATATAACACACCCCTCACAGTAACACTCTCCGATATAACACACCCCTCACTGTAACACTCTGATATAACACAGCCCTCACTGTAACACTCTTATATAACACACCCTCACTGTAACACTCTGATATAACACAGCCCTCACTGTAACACTCTGATATAACACACCCCTCACTGTAACACTCTGATATAACACACCCCTCACTGTAACACTCTTATATAACATACCCCTCACTGTAACACTCTGATATAACACACCCCTCACTGTGACAGGATTTAGCTCACGAGCTATTGATTACATTGTCCCATTGATTACAAAGTCTGTGTGTTGTATCAGTCTGGATGTGCCGAGATGTATTGAAGTTCACTGTCAGATTTCTGACCCTGCACAGGGTCAGTTTCCGAGATATTTCCAATGTTCTGAACGATGTTTCTGTGGCAGCAGGCGGTGGTGACACAGAGCGGGAAGAAAATGAAGGAATCGGAGTTTTGAGCCCAGCTTTACATTCAAATCTTCTTCCTTGAACAGAGGCCTAACCAATCCCCATCCACCACCACCCTCCACGGCCTGGCTGAACTTGTTCTCACAGTGAACAACTTCTCCTTTGACTCCACTCACTTCTTCCAAATTAAAGGTGTTGCTATGGGAACCCCCATGGGCCCTAGCTATGCCTGCCTTTTTGTGGGATATGTGGAACATTCTTTGTCCCAGTCCTACTCCGGTCCTCTCCCTCACCTCTTTTTCCGGTACATTGATGATTGTATCGGTGCCGTTTCTGCTCTCGTCCAAACTGGAAAATTTCATCAACTTTGCTTCCAATTTCCACTCTTCCCTTGTCTTCACATCGTCCATCTCCAATTCTTCCCTTCCCTTCCTCGACTTCCCTGTATCCATTTCTGGGGATAGGCTATCGACCATTATCCACTATAAGCCTACTGCCTCCCACAGTTACCTGGACTACACTTCCTCCCACCCCGCTTCCTGTAAGGACTCTATTCCATTCTCCCAGTTTATCCATCTCTGTCGAATCTGTTCTGATGATATCATCTTCCATACCAGTGCTTCCGATATGTCTTCCTTTTTCCTCAAATGAGGATTCACCTCCACCGTGGTTGACATGGCCCTCGTGTCTGTTCCATTTCCTGCACTTCCGCTCTCACCCCTTCCCCTCCCTCCCAGAACCACAAGAGGATTCCCCTCGTCCTCACCTTTCACCTGTCCTTCATCCTCCAGCGCGATCCCTCCCCTTTCAGCATTGTGAAGGGACCGTTCCCTGCGCAGCACCCTGGTCCACTCCTCAATCACCCCCAACAACCCCTCCCTTCTCACAGCACCTTCCCGTGCAAGCGCAGGAGATGCAACACCTGCCCTTTTACCTCCACTATCCAGGGCCCCAAACACTCCTTCCAGGTGAAACAGCGATTTACTTGTACTTCTTGCAAACTAGTCTACTGTATTTGCTGCTCACGATGCAGTCTCCTCTACATTGGGGAGACCAAACTCAGGTTGGATGACCGCTTTGAGGAACACTTCCGTTCAGTCCGCAAGCGTGACCCCGAGCTTCCGGTCGCCTGTCACTTTAATTTTCCGCTCCACTCCCACTCTGACCTCAGCCTCCTACACTGTTCCAATGAAACTCAACGTAAGCACTCGATTAGGCACTTTACAGCCTTCTGAACTCAACATTGTGTTCAACAATTTCAGATCGAAACCTCTGCCCCCATTTTTTTGGACAGCAACTGTTGGTAATGATTGTGCGATTCCCTTTTACACATCTGCTAGAGCAATCTTTTGTTTCTTTACTTGTCCCATTACCATCCCCTTTTGCCTTGCTCCATCATCCCTTTTGTCATTTAATCTCTCCTGCCCTCCACCCTATCACAGACCTTCCCTTTGTTCTTTCCTCCCCTCTGTACTTGCTTGAAACCTGTTACATCTCCAACTTTTTCCAGTTCTGACGAAGGGTCATCAACCTGAAACGTTAACTCTGTTTCTCTCTTCACAGATGCTGCCTGACCTGCTGAGCATTTCCACCATTTTCTGTTTTTATTTCAGATTTCCAGCATCTGCAGTATTTTGCTTTTGTTTTACGTTCGAAGCGGTTTTTTCCGATTCCTGCTCCATCGCTGTGGCCTGTGCCTTTAGTTTCAGGGCCCTCCAGTAATTCACCCAACAAGTCATGCCTCCTCTGTCAGCCTGGCCAGGCAGCGTTGACTGGGAGTTCACCAGCTCAAAGCCCATTGTGTCCTCACCCTGTCCAGCAGAGGTCACTGATAGTGATCAGGAAAGGGGGTTTGGAGCATATTCCTCCCTCCTTAACCCAAGGGCACTGAGGATAATTGCAGTGCCCCTAATGCTCCCTTTTGGCTGAGATTGACGCACAGACGAAGGATCAAACCCAGGCTTCCCTGCTGTGTGTGTGACACGAGGCACCATTCCCCCCACCGCCCCCGGTTACTGCCCTCCTCCCTGGAGGTGCTTCCAGCAGGCGATGCTTACTCTGTCCATACTGGGCGTACTGGTAGCCGGGCACAGGGTCCATGCTGTATCCAGATGTGCTGTAGGCGGGCGTGCAGTAGGACTGGGAGCTGGGCAGGCTCTCCACGCCCTTGATGGAGTCGGAGCGCTGGCTGCAGCTGGCGGAGAGCGGGTTGGAGGTGTCCAGGCTCCCGTGCATGGGGGAGATGGAGAAGTCATGCTGCGGCTGAGTGGGGACTGCTCCGGGATTGCTCAGGATACTCATCACCTGTGGGAGAGAGAGAGAGGTTAATGGAGAGAGAGGAGACTGGGCTTCCAGCATGAGCTGGGGAGAGGGGAAGACCGAGAGGGGCGTAAAGAGGGGAAGGAGGTTAGAGGGGCAGAGGGGGAGGGGGTTAGAGGGGGGGCGAGAGGGGGATGGGAGGGGCAGAGGAGGGGGTGAGAGGGGAGGGGGTGAGAGGGTGATGGGAGGGGCAGAGGAGGGGGGTGAGAGGGGGAGGGAGTTACAGGAGGTAAGAGGGGGATGGGAGGGGGGTAAGAGGGGGATGGGAGGGGGGTAAGAGGGGGATGGGAGGGGGGTAAGAGGGGGATGGAAGGGGCAGAGGAGGGGTGAGAAGGGGAGGGGTGAGAAGGGGAGGGGGAGAAGGGGAGGGAGGGGGTGAGAAGGGGAGGGAGGGAGGGGTGAGAAAGGGAGGGAGGGAGTGAGAAAGGGAGGGAGGGGTGGGGAGGGAGGGAGGGGGTGAGAAGGGGAGGGGTGAGAAGGGGAGGGAGAGGGAGAGAGGAGGGAGGGGGTGAGAAGAGGAGGGAGGGGTGAGAAAGGGAAGGAGGGGGTGAGAAGGGGAGGGAGGGGTGAGGAGGGGAGGGAGGGGTGAGAAGGGGAGGGAGGGAGGGGGTGAGAAGGGGAGGGAGGGAGGGGGTGAGAAGGGGAGGGAGGGGAAGGGAGTGATAAGGGGAGGGAGGGGGTGATAAGGGGAGGGAGGGGTGAGAAGAGGAGGGAGGGGTGAGAAGGGGAGGGAGGGGGAGGGAGTGATAAGGGGAGGGAGGGGGTGAGTGGGGGAGAGGGGATGAGTGGGGGGAGGGGACGAGGGAGGTTGGAACCCTTAGTTTTTCAAAAAAAAGATGTAGCCCCAGCCCTGTCCAACCAGTTGGCTGTTTGGGAGCGCTGTTTATGTCAGTTCTCTAGGCTCCAGGGCCCCTGCTCTTGATCTCCATCCAGTGACTCGTGAGTGCAGTTTGGGTGAGGAGAGGATCAGGCGATGTGTGGATAAGGTGAGGAGAGGGGGGTGAGGATAGGGGAGATGTGGATAGGATGGGGATGGGGGGTGGGGACAGGGGAGATGTGGATCGGATGGAGATAGTGGGGTGGGGATGTGGAATGTGGGTGGGGTGGGGTGCGGGTGGTTGGGACAGTGACGTGTCGCCTAAAAACTATTTTCTGACTTGGAGCTTGGGAAGAACAAGAGAGAAAAGTTGAGAGGAGAATCGACGATCCTTGGCTGAGACACAAGATGCACAGTACACCCGCACACAGCTGTACAGGCTACAGAGTAAGTGTGAGGGAGGCAGCGGGCGCCGACCCCAAACTGTGGCGGGAATGATCACCTTTCACTTCACGTTTGGCGAATATTGAAAACACGGAGCACAGGCTGTCCTCATGGTGGCAGTGTCGACACAGTGATCAAACCCACTGAGCAAAACACCAGCCCACTGAGCAAAACACCAGCCCACTGCCAACTTTACACCAAAATACAAGTTAATGATCCCATTAAACACAGATCATCCTCAGTCAGGGAAGTAAACTTAAAAAAAAAACATGCTAGCCACGGCCGGTCGGTTCGCCTCCCCTCCCCCGATGGGAATGTGTAAAGCGAGGTCGATGGGTCCTGAACAGAAATCAGAAAGTGTGTAACATCTGCAATGCTTTATCTGATGGGCACTGGGTGGGGGGCAGTGGGAGCTCTGAGCTGCTCGGCTGTCAATCACAGAGACTGACAGGGCTCCTCAGAAATCAGAAACAGACTGCAGTGATTACTGGAGCTAGACGGAGCTGCTTTGCTCCCTGATCAAGGCTCTGCTCTGAGAACTTTCTGCAGCCTGGGACGCTGGCTGCTCCGTGGACTGGGGAGGATGGCGTTTGATAGAAATCCAAGAGGTAAGGCTAAACACAGCGTCTCACTGAAAGATACGCAAGGCACCCTCGGGGCATCTCGCACTTTCCCTGCGAGATAAGTCATTCTTTGAGGGAAAAAAAAGTAATTAATTCTGGCAACTTCAGAGCCAACAGCCTCAGGGAGTGCTAATCCCACAGGGACCATTACTTAACCCACACAAACAGCCCTGGCTGTTAAACAACAAGCTATCTGTTCCACTTACATGTGCTCCTGCTAAAGAGGAGTCTCACTGTCAGGACCCCTTTTAAAGAGGGAGTCTCACCGTCAGGACCCCTTTTAAAGAGGGAGTCTCACTGTCAGGACCCCTTTTAAAGAGGGAGTCAGTAACAGGGCGGAGGGGTTACTGCGTGACAGTGTGAGGGAGCTGGATTATCACCAGCAGAGATACAGTCAGTAACACAGGGTGCTGGGAGAGAGGTTACTGAGTGACAGTGTGAGGGAGCTGGATTAACATCAGTAGAGATACAGTCAGTAACACAGGGTGCTGGGGGAAGGGTAACTGAGTGACAGTGTGAGGGAGCTGGATTAACATCAGTAGAGATACAGTCAGTGACACAGGGCACTGGGGGAGAGGTAACTGAGTGACAGTGTGAGGGAGCTGTATTATCATCAGTAGAGATACAGTCAGTGACACAGGGCGCTGGGGGTGAGGGGTTACCGAGTGAGTGTGAGGGAGCTGGATTAACATCAGTAGAGATACTGTCAGTGACAGAGCACTGGGGGAAAGGTAACTGAGTGACAGTGTGAGGGAGCTGTATTATCATCAGTAGAGATACAGTCAGTGACACAGGGCGCTGGGGGTGAGGGGTTACTGAGTGACAGTGTGAGGGAGCTGGATTATCATCAGTAGAGATACAGTCAGTGACACAGGGCACTGGGGGAGGGTTTAATGGAGCTCCCTCACAATGTCACTCAGTAACCTCTCTCCCTGTGGGCAGGGGACCTGAACCCCAGTGAGAGTCAGCACCTTCGGGAGGGGAGGGGGAGGAATTAGATAAAACCTTTAAAAAAAATCTATGAGTGTCTGAAATGATCCCTCAGTTTGAAAATTGACACCCGCAAAAAATGCCAAAAGAAAGGGTCCCTTTGACCCACCAGTAATCCAATTTTTTTTCACTCATTCTTTGCGCAGGATTCTCATGGAATATCAGCCTGCTGTTCTGACGATAAAATTCCAGAGCCTTATTTTGGTCTGTGATGTTATTAAAACATGGTCTAAAACGCAAGCTGTGAATGGTTGGTGCAAGGGATCACTTCACCACTCAGCAATGTGACAAGGGGCTACAGACCCAGCTCCTCTCATTCCCACCCAGATACACTTTCACTCCTTGGCAGGGGTTGGGGATTTATAAAGCCAACGGGGCCAGATTCAGGCTACTATCACACACTGCTCTCCATCTAACCTTTACGTTAGAAGACTGCAGAACATTGCAGAATATACTGACACTCTACTCATTTAAAGGGGCAGTGTCGGCTGATAATACGTTTGCAATCTTTGTGTGTTTGCGGTCACAAGATGGAGAGAAGTCACACTTTATATATTCCTGCGATGTCACCTGCCAGTGATGTGTTTTGACGTAATTTTACCGCCAGCTTGTCTTGGTCAGGGCACTGTGGGCTCGATTTCCGCAATCCAGCGCAGTACTGAGGGAGTGCTGCACTGTCGGAGGGGCAGTACTGAGGGAGTGCTGCACTGTTGGAGGGGCAGTACTGAGGGAGTGCTGCACTTTCGGAGAGGCAGTATTAAGGGAGTGCTGCACTGTTGCAGGGGCAGTACTGAGGGAGCGCTGTGCTGTCGGAGGGGCTGTACTGAGGGAGTGCTGCACTGTCAGAGGGCAGTACTGAGGCAGAGCTGCACTGTCGGAGTGGCAGTACTGAGGGAGTGCTGCACTGTTGGAGGGGCAGTACTGAGGGAGTGCTGCACTGTTGGAGGGGCAGTACTGAGGGAGCGCTGCACTGTCGGAGGGGCAGTACTGAGGGAGTGCTGCACTGTCGGAGGGGCAGTACTGAGGGAGCGCTGCACTGTCGGAGGGGCAGTACTGAGGGAGCGCTGCACCGTCGGAGGGGCAGTACTGAGGGAGCGCTGCACTGTCGGAGGGGTAGTACTGAGGGAGCGCTGCACTGTCGGAGGTGCGGTAATGAGGGAGTGCTGCACCATCGGAGGGGCAGTACTGAGGGAGCGCTGTTGGAGGGGCAGTACTGAAGGAGCGCTACACCGTCGGAGGGGTTGTACTGAGGGAGCGTTGCACTGTCGGAGAGGCAGTACTGAGGGAGTGCTGCACCGTCGGAGGGGCAGTACTGAGGGAGCGCTGTTGGAGGGGCAGTACTGAGGGAGCACTGCACTGTTGGAGGGGCAGTACTGAGGGAGTGCTGCGCTGTCGGAGGGGCAGTACTGAGGGAGTGCTGCACTGTCGGAGGGGCAGTACTGAGGGAGTGCTGTTGGAGGGGCAGTACTGAGGGAGTGCTGCACTGTTGGAGGGGCAGTACTGAGGGAGTGCTGCACTGTTGGAGGGGCAGTACTGAGGGAGCGCTGCACTGTCGGAGGCGTAGTACTGAGGGAGATCTGCACTTTCGGAGGGGCAGTACTGAGGGAGTGCTGCACTGTCAGAGGGGCAGTACTGAGGGAGCACTGCACTGTTGTAGGGGCTAACTGAGGGAGTGCTGCACTGTCGGAGGGTCAGTACTGAGGGAGTGCTGCAGTGACAGAGGGGTAGTTCTGAGGGAGTGCTGCACTTTTGGATGGGCAGTACTGAGGGAGTGCTGAATTATCGAAGGGGCAGTATTAAGGGAGTGCTGCACTGTTGGCGGGGCAGTACTGAAGGAGCGCTGAATTGTCGAAGCGGCAGTACTAAGGGAGCGCTGCACTGTTGAAGGGTCAGTATTGAGCGAGCGCTGCACTGTTGGCGGGATTGTACTTAGGGAGATCTGCACTGTTGGCGGGACAGTACTGAGGGAGATCTGCACTGTTGGCGGGGTAGTGCTGAGGGAGATCTGTACTGTCAGAGGGGCAGTACTGAGCGAGCGCTGCACTGTCGGCGGGACAGTACTGAGGGAGATCTGTACTGTCGGTGGGACAGTACTGACAGAGCGCTGCACTGTCGGCGGGACAATACTTAGGGAGATCTGCACTGTCAGAGGGGCAGTACTGAGCGAGCACTGCACTGTCGGCGGGACAGTACTGAGGGAGATCTGCACTGTCAGCGGGACAGTACTGAGGGAGATCTGCACTGTCAGCGGGGCAGTACTGAGGGAGATCTGCACTGTCAGAGGGGCAGTGCTGAGGGAGATCTGTACTGTCAGAGGGGCAGTACTGAGGGAGATCTGCACAGTCAGCGGGGCAGTACTGAGGGAGATCTGTACTGTTAGCGGGGCAGTACTGAGGGAGATCTGTACTGTCAGAGGGGCAGTGCTGAGGGAGCTCTGTACTGTCAGAAGGGCAGTACTGAGCGAGTGCTGCACTGTCGGCGGGACAGTACTGAGGGAGTGCTGCACTGTCAGCGGGGCAGTACTGAGGGAATCATGCTGTGCGCAAAATGTCTGCCACGTGTGCCTACATATTACCAGTCACTGCACGTCATGCGTTCTTCCTTGTGCTGAGACATGTTTCAGCTCAATGAGGTGCATTTATAGAACAAGTTGTTGCAAAGCTGTGAGGCCCGAGCTCAATCATTTCTCCACAAGCTTTATGCAGTAATTGTTTAACATTGCAAAACCCGACTGCGAAGAACATTCTAGAGCAGGAGGACCACCCCCTGCAGAAGCGGTTTGGCCAACAAAATGCTCCTATTCTGATGCAGACTATCACGTGTCAGCCGTGGTTCAGTGGGTAGCACTCTCACCTCCGAGTCAGAAGGGCATGGGTTCAAGTTCCAGAGACTTGAGCATATAATCCAGGTCAACACTCCCAGTACCAGGAGCAGGACTGAGCGAGTGCTGCTCTGTCGGAGGTGCCTTTTGGATGAGACGTTAAACCGAGGCCCCGTCTGCTCTCTCAGGTGGACGTAAAAGATCCCATGGAACTATTCAAAGAAAGGCAGGAGAGTTATCCCCGGTGTCCTGGCCAATATTTATCCCTCAACCAACATCACTAAAACAGATGATCTGGTTATTATCACATTGCTGTTTGTGGGAGCTTGCTGTGCATAAATTGGCTGCCGCGTTTCCTACATTACAACAGTGACAACATTTCAAAAGTAACTCATTGACTGTAAATTGCTTTGGGACATCCTGCGATTGTGAAAGGCGCTATATAAATGTAAGTTCTCTCCCTCCCAGGGTTTGAGGGTGTGAAGATATAAAGACATTTAAGATAGAAAGGGGGGAGATAATTGATAAACTAATGAAACTTAACCCCTGCTGGATTGCATCTGCACATATTAAAAGAAGTTGGGGAAGAGATAGCAGAGGCACTATTACATATGTACAAAAAAATCACTAGAAAATGGAATCGTGTTAGAGGACTAGCCGACAGCTAATGTGAGTCCTACATAAAAAAGGGAGATAGAACAAGCCCAGGGAACTAGAGATCAATTAGCTTAATGTCAGTGGTAAGAAAGTTAATGAAATCCTTAATCAAAGATGTAATAGAATAACATCTAGAAAATGAAATTATAATAAAGAGTAGTCAGCATGGATTTCAAAAGTGAAGTTCATGCTTGACCGGCCTTATTGAATTCTTTCAAGAAGTAACAGAAAGGGTAGATAAGGGTAATGTAGTAGATGTAATATATTTTGTTTTCCAAAAAGCCTTTGATAAGGTATCGCATAGTAGACTCATGACTAAGGTCAGAACATGTGGAGTCAGGGGACAAGTAGCAGAATGGACAGCAAGCTGCCTACAAAACAGAAAAGCGAGTAGGGGTTAATGGTAGATACTCAGATTAGCAAATGGTGGAAGTGGTGTTCCACAAGGATCGGTGCTGCGACAACTGTTGTTCACCATTTACGTAAACAATTTGGACTCGGGAATCGGAAATATAATTTCAAAATTTGCGGACGACACCAAATTGGGGGGTGCTGTTAATACAGAGGAGGACTGTGGCAAAATACAGGAGGACATTAATAAACTTGCAGAATGGGCGTGTAATTGCCAAATTAACTTCAATTTTGCTAAGTGTGAGGTGGTACATTTTGGTAGGAAGAATAAGGAGGCCACAGACTCCTTGGAAAATAAATGTCTAAATGGGGTAGAGGAACAGAGGGATCTGGGGGCACAGATACACAGATCATTAAAAGTAGTGACGCAGGTTAATAAGGCCATAAGAAAAGCAAACAAAGCACTGGGGTTCATTTCTAGAGGGAGAGAATTGAAAAGCAGGGAAGTTTGTTAAATTTGTACAGAACCTTGGTCCGACCACACTTGGAGTACTGTGAACAGTTCTGGTCTCCATTTTATAAAAAGGATAGAGAGGCACTGGAGAAGGAGCAAAAAAGATTTACCAGAATGATACCAGAACTGAGAGGTTATAAATATCGGGAAAGATTGAACAGGCTGGGGCTCTTTTCTCTGGAAAAGAGAAGACCGAGGGGTGACCTGATAGAGGTCTTCAAGATTATGAAAGGGTTTGATAGGGGAGACTAGAGACGATGTTTCCACTTGCGGGCAAGACCAGAACTAGGGGCCATAAATATAAGATAGTCACTAATAAATCCAATCGGGAATTCAGGAAAAACTTCCTTATACAGAGAGTGGTGAGAATGTGGAACCATAAAGAGTAGTTGAAGCGAATAGTACAGATACATTTAAGGGGAAGCTCGATAAACACACGAGGGAGAAAGGAATAGAAGGAGATGTTGATGGGGTGAGATGAAGAGGAGTGGGAGGAGGCTCGTGCGGAACATAAACACTGGCATGGACCTGTTGAGCTGAATGGTTTGTTTCTGTGCTGTAAATATTTTGTAATACTTTGTAAGTGCAGTCTGGTGATGCTGCGTACTAACTCCAAATATCATCGAAAGGATTACCGGGAAAAAAAAATCATTTTGGGGTGAAAATGAAACATAATGTTTTTTATTAAGAAGCTGAAACAAAATATAGTTGAATTGGCCTCAGTATCACTGGGTTAGGAAGGGGTAGGATTGGGCTTGGCTGTGATGCCTTCCATAGTTGAATGTCCCGTGACACGGGGAGGGTAATTTTCTGAGCTGGCTGTCCTGGCGCGGAGCAGGTATCGGAAGTTTGGCCACGTTCTCACCCCAGAATGCAACCTCCGAAAATTGCCAACTCGCAATGGCTGTTTGGGTGAGTTAGCGAGGGTGGATGGAGGGGGGTGGGGGGAGATAATCGACCCCATGGACCGTCAGCAAGAGTTATTACACTGGGGCAGGGGTAGAGAAGAAAGGTGGATTGGAAGGGATGAAGAGATGTAGTTTAATAAAACACTGAATTAACAGAGAATGGGAGGTGCCTTTATTATCTTTTATTATTGCTCTATAATACAATTATTTTAATTTTTACCCTGAGCGACACTGAAATCCATTCTCACTCCATCTGTGATTGGTAATAATATTGTTTTTTTGCTTTGTATTCAAAGAGTCATGGGCAATTCCTGACTGCTGTGTGGTGTGAAGGACTGGGAACTGTTAGCAAATGATTTTGATTAAAGTTTAAAGTTCTCTCTGTGTTTTCTCTCTCTCTCTCCACGCTCAGTATTAGGAGTGCGCAGAAACCCCCTGCGGACACAAGTAATAGACTACACCGAGTGACTTATTGGATCCAAACGAGGTTTCTCGAGATCTTTCGGGTCTCCTCAGTGGTTTCAATGAAACGTGAAAGAGAGTCAAAGTACAAAGAGTGACAAGGGCAGTCAGCCCTGCCTGGGGCGACACTGTTTGCAGCACTGATAGACCGAGTTTCAGAACCCTGCCCTCCACTCCATCAGTCAGCCCCTGTAATCTATATCGAGCGGAGAAGGGGTGTGCGCGGGGAACAGGAGGGGAGGAGAGGAGAAAGGAGGGGGCACAAGACACCAGTTACAAAACCAGATCTAGTTGTTTAAAAATCTTCTCTCTTAAAGTACTGAATGCTTTGGAGGGGTGGGGGGGGGGGATATCTTAAAGACAGCAAGGTCGAGACAAGAGATAGGGGGGGTCTTTTTATTTGAAGGGGGGAAAGACAATTGGAAAATGGGGCTAAATGAAACAACAAATGAATGCAATTCACAGGGAGTTAATTTACTCGTCAGATTACAATCGAATCTGTGACCAGGCCTGATAGCAATTAAATGAATACCCAGTGTGTCCCACACATGCAGCAGTATTAAAGGCCCGTCTCAATGACTGACAAATGCAACTAATTTCATGTAACTTAATCCCTTCACTTTAATATTTCAGTTTGCTGATGGAAGTTGAATTCTTGAAATATTGTTTAACCCTTTGATAGATCACACTGAGTTAGCACCCACGCCCCATCCCTCTCCCACTGGGTGACACTGAGTTACAACCCACGCCTCACCCCTCTCCCACTGGGTGACACTGAGTTACAACGCACGCCTCACCCCTCTCCCACTGGGTGACACTGAGTTACAACCCACGCCTCACCCCTCTCCCACTGGGTGACACTGAGTTACAACCCACGCCCCACCCCTCTCCCACTGGGTGACACTGAGTTACAACCCACGCCTCACCCCTCTCCCACTGGGTGACACTGAGTTACAACCCACGCCCCACCCCTCTCCCACTGGGTGACACTGAGTTACAACCCATGCCTCACCCCTCTCCCACTGGGTGACACTGAGTTACAACCCACGCCTCACCCCTCTCCCACTGGGTGACACTGAGTTAGCACCCACACCCCACCCCTCTCCCACTGGGTGACACTGAGTTAGCACCCACACCCCACCCCTCTCCCACTGGGTGACACTGAGTTAGAACCCATGCCCCACCCCTCTCCCACTGGGTGACACTGAGTTACAACCCACGCCCCACCCCTCTCCCACTGGGTGACACTGAGTTAGCACCCACACCCTACCCCTCTCCCACTGGGTGACACTGAGTTAGAACCCATGCTCCACCCCTCTCCCACTGGGTGACACTGAGTTAGCACCCACACCCCACCCCTCTCCCACTGGGTGACACTGAGTTAGCACCCACACCCCACCCCTCTCCCACTGGGTGACACTGAGTTAGAACCCATGCCCCACCCCTCTCCCACTGGGTGACACTGAGTTACAACCCACGCCCCACCCCTCTCCCACTGGGTGACACTGAGTTACAACCCACGCCCCACCCCTCTCCCACTGGGTGACACTGAGTTAGCACCCACACCCTACCCCTCTCCCACTGGGTGACACTGAGTTAGAACCCATGCTCCACCCCTCTCCCACTGGGTGACACTGAGTAAGAACCCACTGTCCCACTCCTCTCCCACTGGGTGACACTAAACTGGCACCCACTGTTAATAGAAATCCCTCCGGAGAAGCCAGCTGGGCCCATCTGGTGCTGACTCTGCAGGCTGCCCACCGAGAGGTGCTATAGCACATGTCACCATGCTGAGGCAGTAGAGAGCAGAGTGACGGCAGTGACGCAGGCACACAGCCTGCTGCTGCACTGGGTGATACCATCCACTGCCATTCTGTGGGATAGTCGTGTGAGCTGCGACATAACATGTCATCATGCCAGCCGACATAGCCGTCTATTGCGTGCAACCGCGACATACACCCTCGCACTCTACCCAGACCGATTACTGTAGCGAGAGAGAGGGAAACGCACTCATCATCCTGCCAGAATGCAGAGGAGTTCACTCCCATTCAAACCTTCCTTCCTGCCCTTCACACTCAGTCACAAAACCACATCTCAGTCAATATTTAATAATTGGGCCTCCCAAACCCACATCACACTCAGTGCTCTTAATCCAGCACCAAATCGACAATCTCACTCAGAGCAGGTGCAGCAAACCTATCTTCTATGTTTCTATAATTCTAACAGGACTAGACAGACTAGATGCAGGAAGGATGTTCCTGATGGCGGGGAAGTCCAGAACCAGGGGTCACAGTCTAAGGATAAGGGGTAGGCCATTTAGGACTGAGATGAGGAGGAATTTCTTCACCCAGAGGGTGGTGAACCTGTGGAATTCTCTACCACAGAAGGCAGTTGAGGCCAATTCATTAAATATATTCAATAAGAACATAAGAACATAAGAAATAGGAGCAGGAGTAGGCCAATCGGCCCCTCGAGCCTGCTCCGCCATTCAATAAGATCATGGCTGATCTGATCCTAACCGCCAATCCACTATCACAGAACCATCTCCTGAATCTAACAGAATTAGACACACGAAATAGGAGCAGGATCAGGCTACACGGCCCCTGGGCCTGCTCCGCTACCCACAGGGCCATGACCGATCCGAACCTAGACTCATGTCCAAATTCCTGCCCGCTCCCCGTAACCCTTAATTCCCTTTACTTCTAGGAAACTGTCTATTTCTGTTTTAAATTTATGTAATGATGTAGCTTCTACAGCTTTTTGGGGCAGCATATTCCATGGACCTACCACCCTCTGAGTGAAGTAGTTCCTCCTCATCTCAGTTTTGAAAGAGCAGCCCCTTATTCTAAGACTATGCCCCCTAGTTCTAGTTTCACCCATCATCGGGAACATCCTCCCCGCATCCACCCGACCCAACCCCTTCACAATCTTATATGTTTCAATAAGATCGCCTCTCATTCTTCTGAACTCCAATGAGTAGAGTCCCAATCTACTCAACCTCTCCTCATATGTCCATCCCCTCATCCCCGGGATTAACCGAGTGAACCTTCTTTGTACTGACTCGAGAGCAAGTATGTCCTTTTTTAAGTATGGACACCAAAACTGTACGCAGTATTCCAGGTGCGGTCTCACCAATACCTTGTACAACTGAAGCAATACCTCCCTATTTTTATATTCTATCCCCCTAGCAATGAAAGCCAACATTCCATTGGCCTTCTTAATCACTTGCTGCACCTGCATACTAACCTTTTGAGTTTCGTGCACCAGGACCCTCAGATCCCTTTGTACTTCAGTACTTTCCAGTTTCTTGCCATTAAGGTAATAACTTGCTCTACGATTTTTCCTGCCAAAGTGCATAACCTCACATTTTCCAGTATTGTATTCCATCTGCCAAATCTCTGCCCACTTACTTAGCCTGTCTATGTCCCCTTGCAGGTTTTTTATGTCCTCCTCACTCACTACTTTCCCTCCCATCTTAGTATCATCTGCAAACTTTGATATGTTACACTCGGTCCCCTCCTCCAAATCGTTAATATAGATTGTAAAGAGTTGGGGACCCAGCACTGACCCCTGCGGAACACCACTAGTTACTGATTGCCAGTCTGAGAATGAACCATTTATCCCAACTCTCTGCCTTCTGTTAGATAGCCAATCCTCTATCCATGCCAGAATATTACCCCCAATCCCGTGATTTTTTATCTTAAGCAATAATCTTTTGTGTGGCACCTTGTCAAATGCCTTTTGGAAGTCTAAATACACTACGTCCACTGGTTCACCTTTATCCACCCTATATGTTACTTCCTCAAAGAACTCCAGCAAATTTGTCAAACATGACTTCCCCTTCATAAAACCATGCTGACTTTGTCCTATTAAATTATGATTATCCAAATGTCCTGTTACTGTCTCCTTAATAATGGACTCCAAAATTTTACCTACCACAGATGTTGGGCTAACCGGTCTATAGTTTCCAGCCTTCTGTCTACTGCCCTTTTTAAATAAGGGTGTTACATTAGCAGTTTTCCAGTCTGCCGGGACCTTTGCTGAGTCCAGGGAGTTTTGGAAAATTATTACCAATGCATCCACAATCCCTACCGCCACTTCCCTCAAGACCCTAGGACGTAAGCCATCAGGTCCAGGTGATTTATCCGCCTTGAGTCCCATTATTTTACCGAGTACCACTTCCTTAGTGATTTTGATCGTGTTTAGCTCCTCCCCCCCTTTAGCCCCCTGTTTGTCCAGTGTTGGGATATTCTTAGTGTCTTCTACTGTAAAGACTGATATAAAATATTCATTCAGTGTTTTTGCCATCTCCATATTTCCCACCATTAATTTCCCGGTCTCATCCTCTAAGGGACCAACTTTTACTTTAGCCACCCTTTTTCTTTTTATATAACTATAAAAACTCTTACTATCTGTTTTTATATTTTTTGCTAATTTACTTTCATAATCTATCTTCCCTTTCTTAATCAATCTTTTTGTTATTTTTTGCTGTCTTTTAAAGTTTTCCCAATCCTCTATCCTCCCACTAGATTTGGCTACCTTATATGCCCTTGTTTTTAGTCGAATACTATCCTTAATTTCTTTACTTAGCCACGGATGGCTGTCTTTTCTTTTACACCCTTTTCTTCTCAGTGGAATATATATTTTTTGGAAGTTGTAAAATAACTCCTTAAATGTACACCACTGATCATGTATCGTCTTACCCTTTAATCTATTTTCCCAATCCACTCTACTCAATTCTGCTCTCATACCTTCATAGTCTCCTTTATTCAAGCTTAGCATGCTTGTTTCAGATCCAACCTTCTCACTCTCTAATTGAATATGGAATTCAACCATGTTATGGTCACTCATTCCAAGGGGATCCTTTACTAGGACATTTTAAATTAATCCTGTCTCGTTACACAGGACCAGATCTAAGGTTGCTTGCCCCCTGGTCGGTTCAGTTACATACTGCTCAAGAAACCCATCCCTAATACACTCAATGAACTCACCCTCAAGGCAGCCCTGCCCAATTTGATTTGTCCAATTAATATGATAGTTAAAATCCCCCATAATTATAGATGTTCCCTTATTACAAGCCTCAACTATTTCCTGATTGATACTCCGTCCAACAGAGTTGCCACTGTTTGAAGGCCTATAGACTACGCCCACTAGTGTTTTTTTCCCCTTATTATTCCTTACCTCCACCCAAACTGTTTCATTATCCTGATCTTTTGACCCAATATCATTTCTCTGTATTACAGTGATTCCTTCCTTTATTAACATAGCCACCCCACCTCCCCTTCCTTCCTGCCTGCCCTTCCTGATCGTTAAATAACCTGGTATGTTTAATTCCCAGGCATTGTCACCCTGCAGCCATGTTTCTGTAATGGCCACAAGATCATACCCATATGTAGTTATTTGTGCCATTAACTCGTCTATTTTGTTACGAATGCTACGTGCATTCAGATAGAGAACTTTCAAATATGTTTTGTGACACTTAGTTCCTGCTTTTGCCCTTTTTATTACTTTACCTTTACTCTATTCAAGAAGGAGTTAGATATATTTCTTAAGGCTAAAGGGATCAAGGGATATAGGGATAAAGCAGGGACAGGGTACTGAATATGGATGATCAGCCATGGTCTCATTCAATGGCGGAACAGGCTCGAGGGGCCGAATGGCCTACTCCTGCTCCTATCTTCTAATACAAATCTTGTCACACAGTTGGTGCAGGGGAGGCACCCCTGGAGTTTGAGCTTAGGAACATTGATAAGACAGTGTAGAGGGAGCTTTTCTCTGTATCTAACCCGTGCTGTACCTGCCCTGGGAGTGTTTGATGGGACAGTGTAGAGGGAGCTTTACTCTGTATCTAACCTGTGCTGTACCTGCCCTGGGAGTGTTTGATGGGACAGTGTAGAGGGAGCTTTACTCTGTATCTAACCCGAGCTGTACCTGCCCTGGGAGTGTTTGATGGGACATTGTAGAGGGAGCTTTACTCTGTATCTAACCCGTGCTGTACCTGCCCTGGAAGTGTTTGATGAGACAGTGTGTAGAGGGAGCTTTACTCTGTATCTAACCCGTGCTGTACCTGCCCTGGGAGTGTTTGATGGGATAGTGTAGAGGGACCTTTACTCTGTATCTAACCCGTGCTGTACCTGCCCTGGGATTGTTTGATGGGACATTGTAGAGGGAGCTTTACTCTGTATCTAACCCATGCTGTAATTGTCCTGGGAGTGTTTGATGGGACAGTGTAGAGGGAGCTTTACTCTGTATCTAACCCGTGTTGTACCTGCCCTGGAAGTGTTTGATGGGATAGTGTAGAGGGAGCTTTACTCTGTATCTAACCCGTGCTGTACCTGCCCTGGGAGTGTTTGATGGGACAGTGTAGAGGGAGCTTTACTTTGTATCTAACCTGTGTTGTACCTGCCCTGGAAGTGTTTGATGGGATAGTGTAGAGGGAGCTTTACTCTGTATCTAACCCGTGTTGTACCTGCCCTGGAAGTGTTTGATGAGACAGTGTAGAGGGAGCTTTACTCTGTATCTAACCCGTGCTGTACCTGCCCTGGGAGTGTTTGATGGGATAGTATAGAGGGAGCTTTACTCTGCATCTAACCCGTGCTGTACCTGCCCTGGGCGTGTTTGATGGGACAGTGTAGAGGGAGCTTTACTCTATATCTAACCCGTGCTGTCTCCGCCCTGGGAGTGTTTGATGGGATAGTGTAGAAGGAGCTTTACTCTGTATCTAACCCGTGTTGTACCTGCCCTGGAAGTGTTTGATGGGATAGTGTAGAGGGAGCTTTACTCTGTATCTAACTCGTGCTGTACCTGCCCTGGGAGTGTTTGATGGGATAGTGTAGAGGGAGCTTTACTCTGTATCTAACCCGTGCTGTACCTGCCCTGGGAGTGTTTGATGGGACAGTGTCGAGGGAGCTTTACTCTGTATCTAACCCGTGTTCTACCTGCCCTGGGAGTGTCTGATGGGATAGTGTAGAGGGAGCTTTACTCTGTATCTAACCCGTGCTGTACCTGCCCTGGGAGTGTTTGATGGGACAGTGTAAAGGGAGCTTTACTCTGTACCTAACCCGTGTTGTACCTGCCCTGGGAGTGTTTGATGAGACAGTGTAGAGGGAGCTTTACTCTGTGTGATGAAATATGTCATTCATCAGACTCTGTATTTAACTACATATATTGTATTGCCTGCTCCTGTGTTTTTACCTTGTATTGTATATAGTGCACCGCCCCCTTTCTCCCCATTGGGTGTGTCGGCTCCGCCCATACCTGGCCCTACTTAAGACAAGCCCAGGCTTGTCTTGCAGCAGAATGCTAGGTGAAGACACAGGCATCTTTCTTTGCTAATAAAAGCCTAGTTTTATCCAGTTAACTTTGAGCCTTGAAGTTATTAAGGCGCATCAATTTTATTAGCAAACTTTCAACGATGGATCAACTTTTGAAACCGGAACGCTTGGATTTGGACCCGCATGCTTCGGATGCATCGGCACGGTTTGGACACTGGTTCCAGTGCTTGGAATTTTTTATAGCCAACTCCGAAGCTGTCACAGCCTCTAGAGCCACCGGAGATGTGAAACTCGGGATCCTGCAGAATCGGGTAAGCCACCGGGTTTTTCCACTCATCCAAGACGCCGCCACCTACCTGGATGCCTGCAACATTCTAAAGGCCCACTATCAGCGGCCTACCAACGAGGTGTACGCCAGGCATCTGCTTGCTACCTGCACACAGCGACCCGGAGAGTCGCTAGAGGACTTTCTAGTCACCCTAAAAGTGCTTGGCAAAGACTGCAAATGCAAAGACGTGAAAGCCACGGTATACACAGACGAGCTTATTCGGGACGCCTTTATCGCAGGCCTTAGCTCTAATTACACCTGGCAGAGACTGCTAGAGAAAACGGGCCTAGATCTGACACAGGCTGTGGACACAGTGCGTTTGCTGGATGTGGCTCAGAAGAACTCTGACTCCTGCTCTTCAGGCCGCGTGGCCCACGCCGCCTCGTACGCACCAAGGGCGTTGCCATGTTGGAAGACATCTTCCCCGCCCGGTAGCCCAACACCGTCGGGGCCCTGCTCTCCCCTCAGAAGCCCTACGACCGCCGCGACGCATCGGGGCCCCAAATGCTACTTCTGCGGGCAGCCGAAGCACACCAGGAACCTGTGCCCTGCGAAAGGCACCACCTGCTGTAAGTGCAGTAAGAAGGGACACTTTGGGAAGGTGTGCAGAGGGAACCCTGCAGGCAAACCCGCCACCGCCGCGTGCGCACCGTGGGAGCGGCCATCTTGGACGCCATCTTGTCCGACCTCGTGGGGTCCGCCATCTCGCGAGCAGACATCGTGGACACCATCTTACCCGGCCTCGTGTGGCCCACCATCTTGTCCCGATCAGGGCCCTACAGTGGCGTCGATCACAGTGGACCAGTCCAGACCGCACCCACTATCCAAATCGATGGTGGACATCGAGGTAAACGGGTGCAAGGTTAAATGTTTAATTGACAGCGGGAGCACGGAGAGCTTCATTCACCCTGGTCTGGTACAACGACTCTCTCTAACTATAGTCCCTACTCAGGGCACGATCTCTATGGCCGACAAAACCCAGATATCGACTGTTGCGGGTTACTGCGCGGTACGATTGTCCGTTAAAGGCACTGTATATAATAATTTTAAACTGTTAATTATGAAGGATTTATGTGTGAGCGTGATCTTGGGCCTGGATTTTCAGTGCCACCACCAAAGCATCACGCTCAATTTCGGTGGGACCCAGCCGCCCCTCACAGTGTGCGGTCTGGCTACCCTGAAGGTAAAGCCGCCTTCGCTATTCGCGAACCTTACCCCTAACTGCCGGCCAATAGCGACCAAAAGCAGGAGGTACAGCTGGGAGGACAGGCGGTTTATCGCGACCGAGGTAGACAGGCTCCTGAGGAAGCGCATTATTGAACGCAGCAACAGCCCGTGGCGCGCCCAAGTGGTGGTGGTGAGGGGTAGCGAGAAGAAGCGGATGGTGATTGACTATAGTCAAACAGTCAACATCTATACCCAACTAGACGCCTACCCGCTACCCCGCATATCCGAGATGGCGAACCAAATTGCCCAATACCGGGTGTTCTCCACTATCGACCTCAAGTCAGCGTACCACCAGCTCCCTATCAGACCAGAGGACCGTTCGTACACCACCTTCGAGGCAAACGGACGCCTCTACCAGTTCCTCAGAGTCCCCTTTGGGGTGACGAATGGGGTCTCGGTCTTTCAGAGGGAGATGGACCGCATGGTCGATGACCACCACTTGCAGGCAACCTTCCCCTATCTCGGCAACGTCACCATCTGCGGCACAACCAACAGGACCACGACTCAAACCTCGCGAGGTTTCTGAAAACCGCACAAAAGCTCAACCTCATTTACAACGAGGACAAGTGCTTTTTCAACACCACGCGCCTCTGCATACTAGGCAGCGTGGTGGAGAATGGGGAAATCGGACCAGACCCCGACCGATTGCGCCCCCTACGGGAGCTGCCCCTGCCCAACACTCCCAAAGCCCTGAAAAGGTGCCTGGGGTTATTCTCGTATTATGCCAAATGGGTCCCTAACTACTCCGATAAAGCCCGCCCCCTCTTGAAAGCATCCTCTTTCCCGCTCTCTGCTGAGGCCCATGCTGCCTTCAAAAGCATTAAGCAGGATATTGAGTGGGCCACGCTACAGGCAGTGGACGAGAACACTCCCTTTCAAGTGGAAAGTGATGCGTCTGACTTTGCCTTGGCGGCCACCCTCAACCAGGCGGGGCGGCCCGTAGCTTTCTTCTCGAGGACCCTCCAGGGGCCCGAGATCAGACACTCCTCCGTGGAAAAGGAGGCCCAAGCCATCGTGGAGGCAGTGCGCCACTGGCGGCACTACCTAGCTGGCAAACGCTTCACCCTACTTACCGACCAGCGGTCGGTAGCGTTTATGTTCAATAATAAACAGAGGGGGAAGATTAAAAATGATAAGATTCTTAGGTGGCGGATCGAGCTCTCCACCTTCGAGTACGACATCATATACCGGCTGGGGGCCCTTAACGAATCCCCCGACGCCCTCTCACGAGGGATGTGTGCCAACGCCACCGGGGATCGGCTACAGACCCTCCACAACGACCTCTGCCACCCAGGGGTCACACGGCTGTTCCACTTCATAAAGTCCCGCAACTTACCCTACTCGATTGAGGAAGTTCGGTCTCTGACCAGGAACTGCCACACTTGCGCTGAGTGCAAGCCTCGGTTCTACCGCCCTGATAGAGCCCACCTAATCAAAGCTACACGGCCCTTTGAGCGGCTCAGCTTAGATTTCAAGGGCCCCCTCCCGTCCGTCGACCGCAATGTTTACTTCCTGAACATTGTGGACGAATACTCCCGTTTCCCATTCGCCTTCCCCTGCCCAGACATGACCAGTGCCACGGTCATTAAATGCCTCAACAGCCTGTTCTGCCTGTTTGGTATGCCAAGCTATATCCACACGGATAGGGGGGCGTCCTTCATGAGTGAAGAGCTACGCCAGTACATGCTGTCCAAGGGGATTGCCACGAGCTGTACCACCAGCTACAACCCCCGGGGTAACGGTCAGGTGGAGCGAGAGAACGGGACAGTATGGAGGGCAGTCACTCTAACTCTAAGGACCAAGGGCCTCCCTATCTCCCGCTGGCAGGAAGTCCTCCCAGATGTGCTCCACTCAATATGGTCACTATTGTGTACCGCCACTAATGCCACGCCTCATGAGCTAATGTTTGTGTTTCCCCAGAAATCCACCTCAGGCGTATCCATACCGTCATGGCTCTCCACCCCAGGTCCGGTACTTTTGCGGAAGCATGTGAGGGGCCACAAGACGGACCCTCTCGTGGAGCCAGTGCACCTGCTCCACGCCAACTCACAATATGCGTATGTCCGGCACGCCGACGGACGGGAGGACACTGTGTCCATAAAAGACCTCGCCCCAGCCGGTAACAACAGCAACGACGACAATGACAGCAACAACGACAACAACCACAACAACTATTACCCACCCACTCCACCCACTATTCTTTCATCACCCCTGGAAGAACAGCAGCCAATGGTACCCCCACCACCTACTCCTTCAACAACCCCGGTGGCGCCCCTGGCAGAGACCCAGGAGGTCACCTGGGACACCCAGCCGGCACCCGCGGCACCGCAACCGTTACGTCGTTCACAGAGGACTATCACACCCCCGGACAGACTAAATCTGTAGAAGGGGTGAATGTGATGAAATATGTCATTCATCAGACTCTGTATTTAACTACATATAGTGTATTGCCTGCTCCTGTGTTTTTACCTTGTATTGTATATAGTGCACCGCCCCCTTTCTCCCCATTGGGTGTGTCGGCTCCGCCCATACCTGGCCCTACTTAAGACAAGCCCAGGCTTGTCTTGCAGCAGAACAGCAGAATGCTAGGTGAAGACACAGGCATCTTTCTTTGCTAATAAAAGCCTAGTTTTATCCAGTTAACTTTGAGCCTTGAAGTTATTGAGCTGCATCACTCTGTATCTAACCCATGCTGTACCTGCCCTGGAAGTGTTTGATGGGATAGTGTAGAGGGAGCTTTACTCTGTATCTAACCCGTGCTGTACCTGCCTTGGGAGTGTTTGATGGGATCGTGTAGAGGGAGCTTTACTCTGTATCTAACCCTTGCTGTACCTGCCCTGGGAGTGTTTGATGGGACAGTGTAGAGGGAGCTTTACTCCTTATCTAACCGGTGCTGTACCTGCCCTGAGAGTGTTTGATGGGACAGTGTAGAGGGAGCTTTACTCTGTATCTAACCTGTGCTGTACCTGCCCTGGGAGTGTCTGATGGGACGGTGTAGAGAGAGCTTTACTCTGTATCTAACCTGTGCTGTACCTGCCCTGGGAGTGTTTGATAGGACAGTGTAGAGGGAACTTTACTCTGTATCTAACCCGTGTTGTACCTGCCCTGAGAGTGTTTGATGAGACAGTGTAGAGGGAGCTTTACTCTATATCTAACCCATGCTGTACCTGCCCTGGGAGTGTTTGATGGGATAGTGTAGAGGGAGCCTTACTCTGTATCTAACCCGTGTTGTACCTGCCCTGGAAGTGTTTGATGGGATAGTGTAGAGGGAGCTTTACTCTGTATCTAACCTGTGCTGTACCTGCCCTGGGAGTGTTTGATGGGACAGTGTAGAGGGAGCTTTACTCTGTATCTAACCCGTGCTGTACCTGCCCTGGGAGTGTTTGAATGGATAGTGTAGAGGGAGCTTTATTCTGAATCGAACCCGTGCTGTACCTGCCCTGGGAGTGTTTGATGGGATAGTGTAGAGGGAGCTTTACTCTGTATCTAACCCGTGTTGTACCTGAACTGACTGCACTCGATGCTGAAGACCGAGTGTCAGGTTCCCAGGACTTACTGCCCTGACGAAAACAAATTTACCAAAGATTTAAAGGAAATAAACAGACGAAAGATCACTCAGTTAAATCCATATAAAAGTGCTGTGATTCTCAGATAGTAGATATTTGGGGAGGTGGAGCTACACTGAAGTGATTGGGAGGAAGGGACAGCACATCTTTAAGCCAAAAAAACAGAAATTCATTAGAAAAACAAATTGAGCTTCAAAACAAATTGTGATGAGTGCAATTATGGGGATTTTCATGCCTCATTCAATCTGTTGTAATTAATAGACCTGGACTGGACAGTGTTTGCGACTGAGCTTAGCTGGCTCCTGTCTGGCAGAGAGCAGATGACAGAGATGATTTTCTATCTGGTCTCCATGTCACTTGGCTAATTGGCTGCAGTGAGTTAATGAAAAGTGAAAAGCTCCAGAAGGAAATCACCGTGAGGGAGGGGGAGAGGGAGGGGGGAGGGAGGAAGGGGGGAGGGAGGGGGATGGAGGAGGGAGAGGGCAAGGAGGAGGAGGGAGGGAGGGAGGGAGGAGGGGGGGAGGGAGGAGGGGGAGGGACGAGGGAATGGGGAGGAGGGAGGAGGGAGAGGTTAAGGAAGGGGGAGGGAGGAGGGAGAGGGGAAGGGTGATGGGGAGGGAGGGGGGAGGGAGGGAGTGAAGGGGAGGAGGGAAGGAGGGGATGAGGGAGGAAGGGGGGAGGAGTGAAGGGGAGGGAGGGGGAGGGTGTGGAGAGGAGGAGGGGGGAGGTGGGGGAGAGGGGAGGGAGGGGGGAGTTGAGTGGGGGGAGAGGGGGAGAGAGGGGGAGGGTGGGGAACAAGAGGGAAGGATGGGAGGCAGGGGCGGGAGCGGAGAGAGGGAGGGTGTGGAGAGAGGGGGGAAGGGAGTCGAGGGGGAGGGGAGGGAGGGGGGAGGGGAGTCGGGGGGAGTTGAGGGGGAGAGGAGAGAGTGGGGAGGGGGAGGGAGAAGGGAGAAGAGTTGGAGAGTGTAAGGGGAGAGGAGGGAAGAATGGGAAGGGGTGGAGAGGGGTGGAGGGGGATGGGAGGGAGTGGGGAGAGTAGAGATAGGGGGCAGGAGCAGGGAGGTGAAGGGGAAGGGAGGGGGAGTGGAGGGGAGGGCGGGAGAGGGTGAGAGATGGGGTGGGTGGGCAACAAGTGGGAAGGAGGGGAGGCAGGGGCAGGAGTGGAGAGAGGGAGGGAGGGGGAGAGGAGGGAGAGGGAAAGGGGCCGGGAGGGAGGTGGAGGGAGAGGGGAGGGACAAGGAGGGAGGGAAGGTTACTGGAGCGGGCGGGAGGCGAGTGAGACGGAGGGGTGGGGAGGAGGGTCTGTGGGGTGGCGGGAGGAGGACGTGAGGGGTGGCGGCGGGGTAGAGAGGGTCCCTGGAGTGGGGAGGAGCGGGGGGCTAATGAGCTAATATTGTCCCAGATTATAATGCATTGCACCAGTGACAGGAAGTGAATGGCGAAGAAGATATGAAGACAGGAATAGGTCAGAAGAGGGAAGGTTCAGTGTTTGAGGGTGAACAGGACTGCCCATGTTACACCGTGTGTCTGAAACACACTGCCCGAGGGCCCAATCCCCAATCTACCTGGTGACTAAAGACCTTACACTGGCAGTGGTATGTTGCTTGCAAAGAAAGATCCCAATCTCTACTCTTTGGTGAGGCTGATCTTTCTTTAAATTATGTTCTCCTCACCATGTTGATTCATTGCTCTGACTCTCCTAACTTAGAGCTTCCTCCTACAATCTATAGCTTTAGAAATCCCGTGCTTGGTGTCGCCACTCCTTGCTTCACTTTACCCTCTCTCCCGCTTCTCTTCAACCTTGCTGCCCTTGTCTAGATTAACCAGCGAAAGAATGGCCATGTTGGCACCATGTTCCATCGCTGTGCAGTGAGCAGGTGGGAAGCCAATAAACAGCCTCTGCAGCAACTCGGAGAAGTTAGGAGGATGTTCAGCTCCGATTTCACCCTCTGAACCAGTGAGAGATTATTCTGAACGAGTTGGAACATCACTCCCAACCAATCTGTGCTGGAGCTCTTACACAGAAGAAAAATATTTAAAACTGTTCAAACCTGTTTTGTAAGTGACAAATGTTTAATTTCGGGGCTTCTTGTAATACAACAACAACCACCTTCATTTATGTAACGCCTTGAATGTAGTAAAGCCCCCCCAAGGTGCTTCACAGGAAAATTTGACGTCGAGCCACATGAGATATTAGTACAGGTGACCAAAAGCTTGGTCAAAGAGCTCAGTTTTAAGGAGTGTCAGAAAGGAGGAGAGAGAGGCGGAGAGAGGTACAGGTTCAGGGAGGGAGTTCCAGAGCTTAGGGCCTAGGCAGCTGAAGGCACGGCCACCAATGGTGGAGCGATGGAAGTGGGGGATGGGCAAGAGGCCAGAATTGGAGGAATGCAGAATTCTCGGAGGGTTGTTGAGCTGGAGGAGGTTACAGAGATTGGGAGGGGCGAGGCCATGGAGAGATTTGAACACGAGGCTGAGAATTGGTAAAACTGAGGTGTTACAATACGTTGCAGTTTGTGCTCTCCCCTCAGTTTTCGTGCACTGACGTGGACTCTTGCTGGATTCAGTGTCGGGAGCACTGAGTGCCCTCCGGCACCTGGCCAATACAGAGAGTGCCGGCAAGCTACTCGACTATGGTGGGCATCACACCTGTAATCAATCAGGAGTTATTGGGCAGTGACCAGGAACAGGCTCCCTGGCTGATCTTGCACCTCTCTAACTCAGGGGTGTTGAGGATCTGCCCTTAACCCTGCTGTTGAGCGATCAGCTAACCCAGACAGCCCAGGGATCGAACCTGGGGACCTTGCACACCAGCCAGTCATTGGATTCATTGTGAGAAGAAATTTAAATACTTAACAGGAATATGTAAGGACCTCATACACTGTGTTTTATGGTAGGAGTTTGCTTCAAACCTGTCAATCTAACGGATTTACCGTATTTCCTGCCCTGTCCATGGTGACTGTTGAAAGGATCAATCCTAATTGGACACATCCGTCGCACGCTTACAGTCAGACACGAGGTCAGCTTCAGGGTTAACCGTCTACAGACATGTGCAAGGGTTGGACGCTTAAAGGGGCACTACCATCTGCCGTGCCCAGCTAGTATGTCAGTGAATTCGCTGCCAGGCTTGCCGTGAGACATCAGGACTCTGCCAGCCTGGTACACTCCTGTTGACAAGCTCATTAAACTCATCTTTGAAAGAAGACCAGCAACAACAACTTGCATTTATATAGCACCTTTAATGTAGTAAAACGTCCCAAGGTGCTTCACAGGAGCGTTTTCAGACAAAAATTGACACTGAGCCACATCAGGAGATATTAGGACAGGTGACCAAAAGCTTGGTCAAAGAGGTAGGTTTGAAGGAGGGTCTTAAAGGATGAGAGAGAGGTAGAGAGGCGGAGAGGTTTTGAGAGGGAATTCCAGAGCTTAAGGCCCAGGCAGCTGAAGGCACGGCCACCAATGGTGGAGTGATGAAAATCAGGGAATGCACAAGAGGCCAGCATTGGAGGAGTGCAGAGATCTCAGAGAGTTGTAGGGCTGGAGGAGGTTACAGATATAGAGAAGGAGGAGGTTAGAGAGGTAGGGAGGAGGAGATTAGAGAGATAGGGAGGGAGGAGGTTAGAGAGAGAGAGAGGGAGGAGGTTAGAGAGAGAGGGAGGGAGGAGGTTAGAGAGAGAGGGAGGAAGGAGGTTAGCGAGATGGGGGGGAGGAGGTTAGAGAGAGAGGGAGGGAGGAGGTTAGAGAGAGAGGGAGGAAGGAGGTTAGAGAGATAGGGAGGGAGGAGGTTACAGAGATAGGGAGGGAGGAGGTTAGAGAGATAGGGAGGAGGAGGTTACAGAGATAGGGAGGGAGGAGGTTAGAGAGATAGGGAGGGAGGAGGTTGCAGAAATAGGGAGGGAGGAGGTTACAGAGATAGGGAGGAGGAGGTTACAGAGATAGGGAGGGAGGAGGTTAGAGAGATAGGGAGGGAGGAGGTTAGAGAGATAGGGAGGGAGGAGGTTGCAGAAATAGGGAGGAGGAGGTTAGAGAGATAGGGAGGAGGAGGTTACAGAGATAGGGAGGAGGAGGTTAGAGAGATAGGGAGGGAGGAGGAGGTTACAGAGATATGGAGGAGGAGGTTACAGAGATAGGGAGGAGGAGGTTACAGAGATAGGGAGGAGGAGGTTACAGAGATAGGGAGGAGGAGGTTAGAGAGATAGGGAGGAGGAGGTTACAGAGATAGGGAGGAGGAGGTTACAGAGATAGGGAGGGAGGAGGTTAGAGAGATAGGGAGGAGGAGGTTAGAGAGATAGGGAGGAGGAGGTTAGAGAGATAGGGAGGAGGAGGTTACAGAGATAGGGAGGAGGAGGTTACAGAGATAGGGAGGAGGAGGTTACAGAGATAGGGAGGAGGAGGTTAGAGAGATAGGGAGGGAGGAGGTTGCAGAAATAGGGAGGAGGTTAGAGAGATAGGGAGGCGGAGGTTGCAGAGATAGGGAGGAGGAGGTTACAGAGATAGGGAGGGAGGAGGTTAGAGAGATAGGGAGGGAGGAGGTTACAGAAATAGGGAGGAGGTTAGAGAGATAGGGAGGGAGGAGGTTGCAGAAATAGGGAGGAGGTTACAGAAATAGGGAGGAGGAGGTTAGAGAGATAGGGAGGGAGGAGGAGGTTACAGAGATAGGGAGGGAGGAGGTTACAGAGATAGGGAGGGAGGAGGAGGTTACAGAGATAGGGAGGGAGGAGGTTAGAGAGATAGGGAGGGAGGAGGAGGTTACAGAGATAGGGAGGGAGGAGGTTAGAGAGATAGGGAGGGAGGAGGAGGTTACAGAGATAGGGAGGGAGGAGGTTAGAGAGATAGGGAGGGAGGAGGAGGTTACAGAGATAGGGAGGAGGTTACAGAGATAGGGAGGAGGTTGCAGAGATAGGGAGGGAGGAGGTTAGAGAGATAGGGAGGGAGGAGGTTGCAGAAATAGGGAGGAGGTTACAGAAATAGGGAGGAGGAGGTTAGAGAGATAGGGAGGGAGGAGGAGGTTAGAGAGATAGGGAGGGAGGAGGTTAGAGAGATAGGGAGGGAGGAGGAGGTTACAGAGATAGGGAGGGAGGAGGTTAGAGAGATAGGGAGGGAGGAGGAGGTTACAGAGATAGGGAGGGAGGAGGTTACAGAGATAGGGAGGAGGTTGCAGAGATAGGGAGGAGGTTGCAGAGATAGGGAGGGAGGAGGTTAGAGAGATAGGTATCACCATCATGGTGGTGCTGCAGCCACCATGGTGTTTTGAAGGGTTCCGTAAACCATGGAGCCCCCACCACCCCCCTCCCGTCGGGACGAAGCCTCAGGGCCTGGGGACAGTTAGCTGGAAGCAGCTGGTGGGGCCCAGTCTTTGATCAAGGTCTAGATTTTGCTCCATCGTTTATGTGAAAGGTTGATGTGAGTGGAAGACAAGAGCTTGTGTTTAGACAAGAGTGGGAGATACAAAGAAAGAAAGACTTGCATTTCTATAGCGCCTTTCACAACCTCAGGACATCCCAAATGCTTTACAGCCAATGAAGTACTTTTTGAAGTGTAGTCACTGTTGTAATGTAGGAAACGCAGCAGCCAATTTACTCACAGCAAGCTCCCACAAAAAGCAATGTGATAATGACCAGATAATCTGTTTTAGTGATGTTGATGGAGGAATAAATAGTGGCCCCAGGACTCCGGGGAGAACGCCCCTGCTCAACTTCGAAATAGCACCATGGGAATTTTTACGTCCACCTGAAAGAGCAGATGGTTTAACGTCCCATCTGAAAGATAGCAACTCCGACAGTGCAGCACTCCCTCAGCACTGCACTGGGAGTGTCAGCTTAGATTTTCTGGAGTGGGACTTGAACCCACAACTTTCTGACTCAGATAGACGAGAGTGCTACCCACTGAGCCACGGCTGACACACGGGGAATATTGATGCTATGAAACAGATACAGGATCTCGAAGGGCGGCAGCCTATCACTCTGACAGTACAGATTGCTTGGAGGGCCGGTCAGTACTTGTGTTCCGGCACTACAGGCCACTAGTGTGTTCACTGAATAACCTTACGGCATCATATGCACACAGCATGTTAACACAATATACCGAGAATATGGAACCCCATGGTTTCTCCAGTTGCATTGCCAGTGTCAGAGTCCCTGATCCCAGACCAATCCAAACATCACCAAATCAGCCCATTACCAGAAACCCAAATGACCTCAGCACTGACTCTTGCAGTGAACCTATGCTGTAATATTGTAGTGATAGTGTAGTTCATTACATGATCCCAGCACTGTAATATTGCTGTGATCTTTGTATGATTCCAGTACAGTTAGTTCGCTCTATGTGGTCTGTACAGGTCCATGCACCAGTTTCTGTATCACTGATAACGGGGGCAGTGATGGTGGAGAGAGTGCACAGTATTGTAAGCCAGAAATATAATCAAATCGTTCCAACTACATCACAACAGTGAACACAAACCAGGACTGGGTTATTAGATGCAACTGCAGAATGACACCAAAAGAAAATTATATATACCACTCTCGAATACTCCTCCTAACGTTCCATAAGACTCCTCTCCCTATAATGTTCAGTTGTTGTAAAGCTCTCCCTATGTAATGCTTCCCTCTATATGACACTCCCCTCAATAGAACCCTCTCCTTTAAATAATGTGCCCTTCTATATAACACAACACCCTATATACTGTAATGCTCACCTCTATCTAACATGTCCCTCTAAAACGCTGCACTGTATATAATACTTTCCTCCATATAATGACCTCCTAATTTAAGTCCTGTTCACCCATCACCCCTGTGCTCGCTGACCGACATTGTCTCTCGATCCCCAATGTCTCAAATTTAAAATTCTCATCGCTGTGTTCAAATCCCTCCATGGCCTCACCCCTCCCTATCTCTGTAACCTCCACCAGCCCCACAACCCTCCAAGATCTCGGCGTTTCTCCTACTCTGGCCTCTTGTCCATCCTCCGCTCCCTTCGCCCCACCAATGGCGGCCGTGCCTTGAGCTCTCTGGCCCCAAGCTCTGGAATTCCCTCCCTAAAGCTCTCCGCCTCTTCACCTGGCTCTCCTCCATTAAGATGCTCCCTAAAACCTTCCTTTTAGACCAAGCTCTTGGTCACCCGTCCTAATATCTCCTTAAGCGTTTTTTGTCTGAAAACGCTCCTGTGAAGCGCTTTGGGACATTTAACTACGTTAAAGTTTCTATCTAAATGCAAGTTGTTGTTGATTATATTCCTGTTTCGCTGATCTAATTCTGCTGATCACAATGGGCACTGGATCAAACAGCCCAGCTTTATCTGAATTCTGCTGTTAAAATCACCCCTGAATTGTGGAGCATTAATCTCCCGTGGTCTTAGGTCCTGTGATCAATACCCCGGAGTGAAGTATGATCAGGGATCATTACAAAGCTGGATGTAGTCCACAGTGAGTTATACTACACATCTGGGAGAGACCAGAGAGCTCTTACCAATCCCTCTCTACCCATCTATTACTTTATATAACACTGAACAGACACAGCACAGGCCCTGGGTGTAAATACTGGATCAAAATAATAGCCGTTTGTAGATGTGAATGTAGAGTCTCTCACTGGGTTTGTGTAGAGATAGCGAGAGAGAGAGAGAGAACTGTGATAAACATTATCTCCGACCCTAGGGTGTGATTCTGTACCCGGGAGAATCGGAGCACACAGCAGCTGTTTCTCAAACACTTTCTATTCATGTTTGTGATCCAATAATGACAAAGGGAAGCTGGTGTATTAATTAAAATACTGTGTGTGTTACTGTACTGATAGTACTGACACCAGCCACCCCACGGGCTTGCGAGACGAAGGCTCCACTCAGTGGGGTACTGAGACAAACAGGCCAGCAAGATCCCAGGTTCCAGCTCTGCTCCGTGCCGAGTTAGTGTATCTCGGCTGGGCTGGGTGTTGAGGTTCTAGAATTTGTTTCAGTTCCCCCTGGGTTACTGGAAAAATCAGCTGGGATTCCAGCTCAGAAAAGCTGCCGTGCGTGCGGATGTTGGACAAAAACAGAATGGGTACGTGCTATAACGCCCCTCCCCGCTCCCCGGGGGTGAATACCTTGCTAATGCGATTGAAGCTCACACATGAGCAATGGGCATTCAACATGGCAGGAGAGAGAGTCAGCACCTTCAGGAGAGGAGGGGACCTGAACCCCAGTGAGAGTCAGCACCTTCAGCAGAGGAGGGGACCTGAACCCCAGTGAGAGTCAGCACCTTCAGGAGAGGAGCAGACCTGAACCCCAGTGAGAGTCAGCACCTTCAGGAGAGGAGGGGACCTGAACCCCAGTGAGAGGCAGCACCTTCAGCAGAGGAGGGGACCTGAACCCCAGTGAGAGGCAGCACCTTCAGCAGAGGAGGGGACCTGAACCCCAGTGAGAGTCAGCACCTTCAGGAGAGGAGCAGACCTGAACCCCAGTGAGAGTCAGCACCTTCAGGAGAGGAGGGCACCTGAACCCCAGTGAGAGTCAGCACCTTCAGGAGAGGAGGGGACCTGAACCCCAGTGAGAGTCAGCACCTTCAGGAGAGGAGGGGACCCGAACCCCAGTGAGAGTCAGCACCTTCAGGAGAGGAGGGGAGCTGAACCCCAGTGAGAGTCAGCACCTCCAGGAGAGGAGGGGACCTGAACCCCAGTGAGAGTCGGCACCTTCAGGAGAGGAGGGGACCTGAACCCCAGTGAGAGTCAGCACCTTCAGGAGAGGAGCGGACCTGAACCCCAGTGAGAGTCAGCCCCTTCAGGAGAGGAGCGGACGTGAACCCCAGTGAGAGTCAGCAGCTTCAGGAGAGGAGGGGACCTGAGCCCCAGTGAGAGTCAGCACCTTCAGGAGAGGAGGGGAGCTGAACCTCAGTGAGAGTCAGCACCTTCAGGAGAGGAGGGGACCCGAAACCAGACCTGAACCCCAGTGAGAGTCAGCACCTTCAGGAGAGGAGAGGACCTGAACCCCAGTGAGAGTCAGCACCTTCAGGAGAGGAGGGGACCTGAACCCCAGTGAGAGTCAGCACCTTCAGGAGAGGAGGGGACCTGAACCCCAGTGAGAGTCAGCACCTTCAGGAGAGATGGGGACCTGAACCCCAGTGAGAGTCAGCACCTTCAGGAGAGGAGGGGACCTGAACCCCAGTGAGAGTCAGCACCTTCAGGAGAGATGGGGACCTGAACCCCAGTGAGAGTCGGCACCTTCAGGAGAGGAGCGGACCTGAACCCCAGTGAGAGTCAGCACCTTCAGGAGAGGAGGGGACCTGAACCCCAGTGAGAATCAGCACCTTCAGGAGAGGAGGGGAGCTGAACCCCAGTGAGAGTCAGCACCTTCAGGAGAGGAGGGGACCTGAACCCCAGTGAGAGTCAGCACCTTCAGGAGAGGAGGGGACCTGAACCCCAGTGAGAGTCAGCACCTTCAGGAGAGGAGGGGACCTGAACCCCAGTGAGAGTCAGCACCTTCAGGAGAGGAGCGGACCTGAACCCCAGTGAGAGTCAGCACCTTCAGGAGAGGAGGGGAGCTGAACCCCAGCGAGAGTCAGCAGCTTCAGGAGAGGAGGGCACCTGAACCCCAGTGAGAGTCAGCACCTTCAGGAGAGGAGAGGACCTGAACCCCAGTGAGAGGCAGCACCTTCAGGAGAGATGGGGACCTGAACCCCAGTGAGAGTCAGCACCTTCAGGAGAGGAGGGGACCTGAACCCCAGTGAGAGTCAGCACCTTCAGGAGAGGAGCGGACGTGAACCCCAGTGAAAGTCAGCACCTTCAGGAGAGGAGGGGAGCTGAACCCCAGTGAGAGTCGGCACCTTCAGGAGAGGAGGGGACCTGAACCCCAGTGAGAGTCAGCACCTTCAGGAGAGGAGCGGACGTGAACCCCAGTGAGAGTCAGCACCTTCAGGAGAGGAGAGGACCTGAACCCCAGTGAGAGTCAGCACCTTCAGGAGAGGAGGGGAGCTGAACCCCAGTGAGAGTCAGCACCTTCAGGAGAGGAGGGGACCTGAACCCCAGTGAGAGTCAGCACCTTCAGGAGAGATGGGGAGCTGAACCCCAGTGAGAATCAGCACCTTCAGGAGAGGAGGGGAGCTGAACCCCAGTGAGAGTCAGCACCTTCAGGAGAGGAGGGGGCCTGAACCCCAGTGAGAGTCAGCACCTTAAGGAGAGGAGTGGAGCTGAACCCCAGTGAGAGTCAGCACCTTCGGGAGAGGAGGGGACCTGAACCCCAGTGAGAGTCAGCACCTTCAGGAGAGGAGGGGACCTGAACCCCAGTGAGAGTCAGCACCTTCGGGAGAGGAGGGGACCTGAACCCCAGTGAGAGTCAGCACCTTCAGGAGAGGAGGGGACCTGAACCCCAATGAGAGTCAGCACCTTCGGGAGAGGAGGGGACCTGAACCCCAGTGAGAGTCAGCACCTTCAGGAGAGGAGGGGACCTGAACCCCAGTGAGAGTCAGCACCTTCCGGAGAGGAGAGGACCTGAACCCCAGTGAGAGTCAGCACCTTCAGGAGAGGAGGGGACCTGAACCCCAGTGAGAGTCAGCACCTTCAGGAGAGGAAGTGACCTGAACCCCAGTGAGAGTCAGCACGTTCAGGAGAGGAGGGGACCTGAACCCCAGTGAGAGTCAGCACCTTCAGGAGAGATGGGGACCTGAACCCCAGTGAGAGTCAGCACCTTCAGGAGAGGAGGGGACTGAACCCCAGTGAGAGTCAACACCTTCAGGAGAGGAGGGGACTGAACCCCAATGAGAGTCAGCACCTTCAGGAGAGGAGGGGAGCTGAACCCCAGTGAGAATCAGCACCTTCAGGAGAGGAGGGGACCTGAACCCCAGTGAGAGTCAGCACCTTCAGGAGAGGAGGGGACCTGAACCCCAGTGAGAGTCAGCACCTTCAGGAGAGGAAGTGACCTGAACCCCAGTGAGAGTCAGCACGTTCAGGAGAGGAGGGGACCTGAACCCCAGTGAGAGTCAGCACCTTCGGGAGAGATGGGGACCTGAACCCCAGTGAGAGTCAGCACCCTCAGGAGAGGAGGGGACTGAACCCCAGTGAGAGTCAGCACCTTCAGGAGAGGAGGGGACCTGAACCCCAGTGAGAGTCAGCACCTTCAGGAGAGGAGGGGACCTGATCCCCAGTGAGAGTCAGCACCTTCAGGAGAGGAGGGGACCCGAACCCCAGTGAGAGTCAGCAGCTTCAGGAGAGATGGGGACCTGAACGCCAGTGAGAGTCAGCACCTTCAGGAGAGAAGGGGACCTGATCCCCAGTGAGAGTCAGCACCTTCAGGAGAGGAGGGGACCTGAACCCCAGTGAGAGTCAGCAGCTTCAGGAGAGATGGGGACCTGAACGCCAGTGAGAGTCAGCACCTTCAGGAGAGAAGGGGACCTGAACCCCAGTGAGAGTCAGCACCTTCAGGAGAGGAGGGGACCCAAACCCCAGTGAGAGTCAGCACCTTCAGGAGAGGAGGGCACCTGAACCCCAGTGAGAGTCAGCACCTTCAGGAGAGGAGGGGAGCTGAACCCCAGTGAGAGTCAGCACCTTCAGGAGAGGAGGGGACTGAACCCCAGTGAGAGTCAGCACCTTCAGGAGAGGAGGGGAGCTGAACCCCAGTGAAAGTCAGCACCTTCAGGGGAGGAGGGGACCTGAACCCCAGTGAGAGTCAGCACCTTCAGGAGAGGAGGGGACCTGAACCCCAGTGAGAGTCAGCACCTGCAGGAGATGAGGGGAGCTGAACCCCAGTGAGAGTCAGCACCTTCAGGAGAGGAGGGGACCTGAACCCCAGTGAGAGTCGGCACCTTCAGGAGAGGAGGGGACCTGAACCCCAGTGAGAGTCAGCACCTTCAGGAGAGGAGGGGACCTGAACCCCAGTGAGAGTCAGCACCTTCAGGAGAGGAGAGGACCTGAACCACAGTGAGAGTCAGCACCTTCAGGAGAGGAGGGGACCTGAACCCCAGTGAGAGTCAGCACCTTCAGGAGAGGAGGGGACCTGAACCCCAGTGAGAGTCAGCACCTTCGGGAGAGATGGGGACCTGAACCCCAGTGAGAGTCAGCACCTTCAGGAGAGGAGAGGACCTGAACCACAGTGAGAGTCAGCAGCTTCCGGAGAGGAGGGGACCTGAACCCCAGTGAGAGTCAGCACCTTCGGGAGAGATGGGGACCTGAACCCCAGTGAGAGTCAGCACCTTCAGGAGAGGAGGGGACTGAACCCCAGTGAGAGTCGGCACCTTCAGGAGAGGAGGGGACCTGAACCCCAGTGATAGTCGGCACCTTCAGGAGAGGAGGGGACCTGAACCCCAGTGAGAGTCGGCACCTTCAGGAGAGGAGGGGACCTGAACCCCAGTGAGAGTCGGCACCTTCAGGAGAGGAGGGGACCTGAACCCCAGTGAGAGTCAGCACCTTCAGGAGCGGAGGGGACCTGAACCCCAGTGAGAGTCGGCACCTTCAGGAGAGGAGGGGACCTGAACCCCAGTGAGAGTCAGCAGCTTCAGGAGAGGAGGGGACCTGAACCCCAGTGAGAGTCGGCACCTTCAGGAGAGCCAATCGCTCAGTTGGGCAGGCATTTGAATAGAAGCTTACCAGACACGGTAAGGAGACAGTGGAAGGGCCTGGCAGATATTCTGATATCAGACGCTATCAAATGGGATAGACATTTGTCCTGGGTGGCAGAATAAATCGGCAGCTGGTTTTATACTCCTTTTCAGAAAAGGGAATCAGGTGGGTTAAAAACTCGCTGCCGCTTCGCTATCGCCTGTTTGGTGCTGATACCGGTAATGATTTCCCTCTCCCTGCAACACACACAGGCTGAATCTGAAATTCTTCGTACATTTAGGTGTGAGCATGTTTCGAGCTTTACAAACATGACAACCACTGGAACAGCTGCTCTCTGTTACAAACTGCGACCGATTAATGAGAGGTTAATACTTCACATTAAAGTTTCATTTCAAAAAACCTTCAACACAAATTTATTCTGAGAATCTGTCAGTCTCCGAGTTCAGATTCACCAACAAGTATTAAAAAAACCGCTTTCCATGCACAGCTTGCCAGATATTCGAGCAGTGAATGAAACCGCTGAGTTTAACAGTGGAAGCATAGGTCTGTTATGAATCTGCACCGCAGATTGAAGAGAAAACCCAGAGCAGGTTCTGAGTGGCAAGCGGTTTTGAGCGAGAACAGTGGGGAAGAGGCAAAGTGAGAAATGTCAAAGCAAATTGCTGTTGACAGAGTTAATAACTGCACCTTACAGACATAATTACATGTAAATAAATAGTGAAATAGGCTCAGCTGGAGTCTGAGTGAAGACGAGCAGCCACTTGGAGCAGTCACCAGCTGACAACTCCAAGTGGGAACGGTTTAACCCTGAGAGTGCCAACCCTGAGTTGGCATAGGTTTAACCCTGAGAGTGCCAACCCTGAGTGGGCATGGGTTTAACCCTAACTGTGCCAACTCTGAGTGGGCATGGGTTTAACCCTAAGATTGCCAACACCAAGTGGGAACGGTTTAACCCTGAGAGTGCCGACTCTGAGAGGGCACGGGTTTAACCCTGAGAGTGCCGACTGAGTGGGCACGGGTTTAACCCTGAGAATGCTGACTCCGAGTGGGCACGTGTTTAACCCTGAGAGTGCTGACTCCGAGTGGGCAAGGGTTTAACCCTGAGAGTGCTAACTCCAAGTGGACTCGGGTTTAACCCTGAGAGTGCCGACTCCGAGTGGGCACGGGTTTAACCCTGAGAGTGCTGACTCCGAGTGGGCACGGGTTTAACGCTGACTGTGCCGACTCCGAGTGGGCACGGGTTTAACCCTGAGAGTGCTGACTCCGAGTGGGCACGGGTTTAACCCTGAGAGTGCTGACTCCGAGTGGGCACGGGTTTAACCCTGAGAGTGCTGAATCCGAGTGGGCACGGGTTTAACCCTGAGAGTGCTGACTCCGAGTGGGCACGGGTTTAACCCTGAGAGTGCTGACTCCGAGTGGGCACGGGTTTAACCCTGAGAGTGCTGACTCAGAGTGGGCATGGGTTTAACGCTGACTGTGCCGACTCCGAAAGGACACGGGTTTAACCCTGAGAGTGCTGACTCCGAGTGGGCACGGGTTTAACGCTGACTGTGCCGACACTGAGTGGGCACGGGATTAACCCTGAGAGCGCCAACTCTGAGTGGGCATGGGTTTAACCCTGAGAGTGCTGACTCTGAGTGGGCACGGGTTTAACCCTGATTGTGCTGACACCGAGTGGGCACGGGTTTAACGCTGACTGTGCCGACTCTGAGTGGGCACGGGATTAACCCTGAGAGTGCTGACTCTGAGTGGGCACGGGTTTAACCCTAAGAGTGCTGACTCCGAGTGGGCATGGGTTTAACCCTGAGAGTGCTGACTCTGAGTGGGCATGGGTTTACCCTGAGAGTGCCAACTCCGAGTGGGCACAGGATTAACCCTGAGAGCGCCGACTCCGAGTGGGCACAGGTTTAACCCTGAGAGTGCTGACTCTGAGTGGGCACGGTTTTAACCCTGAGAGTGCTGACTCCGAGTGGGCACGGGTTTAACCCTGAGAGTGCTGACTCCGAGTGGGCATGGGTTTAACCCTGAGAGTGCTGACTCTGTGGGGGCACAGGTTTAACCCTGAGAATGCTGACTCCGAGTGGGCACGGGTTTAACCCTGAGAGTGCTGACTCCGAGTGGGAACAGGGTTAACCCTGAGAATGCTGACTCTGAGTGGGCACGGGTTTAACCCTGAGAGTGCTGACTCTGAGTGGGCACGGGTTTAACCCTGATTGTGCTGACTCCGAGTGGGCACGGGTTTAACCCTGAGAGTGCTGACTCTGTGGGGGCACAGGTTTAACCCTGAGAATGCTGACTCCGAGTGGGCACGGGTTTAACCCTGAGAGTGCTGACTCCGAGTGGGAACAGGGTTAACCCTGAGAATGCTGACTCTGAGTGGGCACGGGTTTAACCCTGAGAGTGCTGACTCTGAGTGGGCACGGGTTTAACCCTGAGAGTGCTGACTCCGAGTGGGCATGGGTTTAACCCTGAGAGTGCTGACTCTGTGGGGGCACAGGTTTAACCCTGAGAATGCTGACTCCGAGTGGGCACGGGTTTAACCCTGAGAGTGCTGACTCCGAGTGGGAACAGGGTTAACCCTGAGAATGCTGACTCTGAGTGGGCACGGGTTTAACCCTGAGAGTGCTGACTCTGAGTGGGCACGGGTTTAACCCTGATTGTGCTGACTCCGAGTGGGCACGGGTTTAACCCTGAGAATGCTGACTCCGAGTGGGAACGGGGTTAACCCTGAGCATGCCGACTGAGTGGGCACGGGTTTAACCCTGAGAGTGCTGACTCCGAGTGGGCACGGGTTTAACCCTGACTGTGCTGACTCTGAGTGGGCACGGGTTTAACCCTAAGAGTGCTGATTCCGAGTGGGCACGGGTTTAACCCTGAGAGTGCTGACTCTGAGTGGGCACGGGTTTAACCCTGACTATGCTGATCGCAAGAGGGCATGACTTTAACCCTGAGAGTGCCAACTCCAACAGAGCATGGGTTTAGCCCCAAGAGTGCTGACTCTGAGTGGGCATGGGTTTAACCGAGAGTGCCGACTTTGAGTGGGCATGGGTTTAACCCTGAGAGTGCCGACTCCGAGTGGGCATGGGTTTAGCCCTGAGAGTGCCTACACACACACTCATACATAGCCCTACACACACATACATACAGACCCACACAAACAGACGTTCAAACACTCACGCACACTCAGATTCTCACACAGACAGATCCACAAAAGCATAGACACACACACGTATTCATAGAGACCCAAACAATCATTTAGACATACACACAAATATACATACACAGATAGATACATAGAAACATACATACTGTACACACTCACACACAAGTACACACTCACACACACATGTACACATTCATACGCACACACATACACACTCCCATACACCCTCACACAATGTACACACTCACAAGTGGATCTCCCATGCAGCTGCTTACAGTGGGTTTGCGGTTACCCTGCTGTATAATAGGGCCGTTACCATTAAGTGTGATAGGAGCTAAGTGTGATTCTTCTACACAACGTGTTTTATTTATATAATAAACCTCCTAATGATCCCTCAATGGCTCAGTGCCTGGTGTAATACTGAGCCAGACAGGAGGGGAGAAATCAGTCAGTGATTGCCCTCCTGATCGGTATCCAGTGACCCCCCTGCTAGAAGGAGTGCGCGTGACAGAGACTGTGTGTGAGTGTGTATGTACGCGACATGCACATGTGTGTGTGGCGAGCACAGCATCAGGCTTGCATGTGAAGACTTTCCTAGTGAAATAGCCTGCTGGCACCCACTGCGCAGGGGCACCTGGGAAAGATGAAGGTGTTAGGGGGCCTGCAGTGCCTGTGGAGCCTGTGCCCCACCAAGGAGCAAGCAAACCCTGGGAAAGAAGAAAGAAAGACTTGCATTTCTATAGCGCCTTTCACGACCACTGGATGTCTCAAAGCGCTTTACAGCCAATGAAGTACTTTTGAAGTGCAGTCACTGTTGTAATGTAGGAAATGGGGAGATGGGGAAGACCAGACAGAAGGAGCTTCGGGGAGAGTGAGCGCAGAGGGTGTGAAGGGGGTGCTCTGTGAGCCCACACCACAGCTCGCCATGAAACTGCTGCCGATGTTGTGATGATCTGGAATGCACTGCCCGAAAGGGCGGTGGAAGCTGATTCAATAATAACATTCAAAGGGGATTTGGGTAAGTACTTGAAGGGAAAAAACATTAGAGCTATGGGGAAAGAGCAGGGAGTGGGACTAATTGGAGAGCTCTTTCAAAGAGCCGGCACAGGCACGATGGGCCCAATGGCCTCCTTCTGGGCTGCATCATTCTATGACTTTGGAATCAAAGAATCAGGTGGCGATTGCAGCAACAGACTGTGGTGTTGATTGTGATCTTGCTCGATTGGTGAAAGAGTAAACACTCTCACAGCCCCGCAGATCCACAGTGAATAACAATAGTGGCTAACAGTGAATTTTACACTTTAACTCTGCTCCGCAGAGTCATCTGCAGTCCCAGGGTGAGAAAAGGAAGGAGCCAGGGCTCGGAGGAGGCCAGGGATTAATCACAGGGCCCGCCCCTGTCAGTCTGGTATTTGTAACTAACGGAAAGCACATGCGGCCAATTGACCTTTCTGTCTCGAGCAGGCTTTCGATATCTGTCTGTTTGTCACCACATCATCATCCCTGACCCACCGCCTGTTGTACAAGAAGCATTAAAGAATCAGAGGGCTCGGAGCCAGGCAAACAGAGATAGAGAATGGCTCTGGGAGTGCTCGATGGGGGAGGGAACTTGAAGAGTGAGGGAGAGCGAGGGAGGGAAGAGAGAGAGAGGGAATGTGAATGAGGGATAGGAGGGAGGGATGGGAGGGAGGAATGGGAGGGAGGGATGGGAGGGAGGGATGGGAGGGAGGGATGGGAGGGAGGGAAGGGAGGGAGGGAAGGGAGGGAGGGAAGGGAAGGGAGGGAGGGAAGGGAGGGAGGGATGGATGGGAGGGATGGGAGGGATGGGAGGGAGGCATGGTGGGCGGGAGGAAGGGAGGGAGGAAGGGAGGGAGGGATGGATGGTGGGAGGGAGGGAGGGATGGCGGGCGGGAGGGAGGGAGGTATGGTGGGAGGGATGGAGGGAGAGGGAGAGAGGGAATGGGAGAGAGGGAGGGTGGGAGAGTGAGGGACGGCAGGAGAGAAGGAGAGAGAGTGAGGGAGGGTGAAAGAGGGAGAGAGAGAGTGTGAGGGAGAGAGAGAGGGAGGAGAGTGAGGGAGAGAGAGGGAGGGAGAGGGAAGGAGAGGGTTGGGAGGGAGAGTGAGGGAGGGGGGGAGGGAGGGAGGGAGAGTGAGGGAGGGAGAGTGAGGGAGGGAGGGAGGGAGGGAGAGTGAGAGAGGGAGGGAGGGGGGAGGGAGAGGGGGAGGGAGAGGGGGAGGGAGAGGGAGAGGGGAGGGAGGGGGAGGGGGAGGGGGGGGGAGGGGGAGGGGGGGGGAGGGAGGGAGTGTGAAGGAGGGAGTGTGAAGGAGATAGAGGGAGAGAGAGGGAGGGGGAGTGAGGTAGAAAGAGAGAGTGAGGGAGGGAGGTGGAGGGAGAGAGAGGTGGAAGCAGAGGGAAGGGAGAGGGAGGCGGAGGGAAGGGAGAGAGAGGAAGGGAGAGGGAGAGAGGGAGGGAGAGAGAGGATGGGAGAGAGAGGATGGGAGAGAGAGGAAGGGAGAGAGAGGAAGGGAGAGGGAGAGGGAGAGAGGGAGGGAGAGAGAGGATGGGAGAGAGAGGAAGGGAGAGAGAGGATGGGAGAGAGAGGAAGGGAGAGGGAGAGGGAGAGGGAGAGAGGGAGAGGGAGGGAGGGAGGGAGAGAGAGGATGGGAGAGAGAGGAAGGGAGAGAGGGGAAGGGAGAGAGAGAGAGTGTTATGTCTGTGTATCTTAATGTTGTGTCCTTCAATAATCAGACCAAAAGACTGCAGGGAAAGATTCAACAGGTGTTTACTGAATGAGGGTTACTCTAGAACTAACTGTACAGATCACTACTCAGGGTTTATATACAGGTGTGGTCACTGCTGGTACTACAGTATACAGGAGCTGTAAAAAGTAGTTCTCTCCCTTAAGGTATATACACATTACATACATTACAATTCCTCCCCTTTCAGATTAACAGTACCATAATACTCATTTAACAATTAACATTGTTAATATACAATGTTTTATGAAAATAGTCCATTCATATATTCAGTCTCTGGGGAGGCTTCCTGATTCTTTCTGGATAATGCCTTTCCCGAGTGTCTCGCTCTTGGTGCGGAGGCGTTTCTAGCACCCTGTCTTCAGTTGATTCATCAGCTTCCAATGCTATTATTTCTGAGGTAGATGCGACCTGTACGTCGGGTTCCTCACCAGGTACGTATGGCCGAGACATGGGGTTGATTCGTTCCTGTGACTCTAGGATCTGGTCAGCATGGCATCTCACAATGTTCTCCCCAACATCCACTGTGTACATTAGTGGCCCCTGCCGTGTGCATATCGTTCCTGGTTGCCATTTCTCTGTTCGGTAGTCGCAGGCCAAGACTGGTTGCCCTACATTGAAGCTCCTTGTCGGCTTCTCATTGATGTGCTGGAATTGCTTACTCTCAACATCTCTTCGTACATTTGGTCTGAGCAAATCCAGACGAGATCTCAACCTTCGGTTAAAGAACATCATGGCCGGGGCCTGGTTGGTGACTGCATGTGTCGCATTTCTGTAGGCTAACAGGAAATTGTCCACCTTATGTTGCAGTGGAATGTCGTCATCGCACATGGCCTTTACTGCTTTTTTAAAGGTTTGTACGAACCTCTCAGCCAATCCATTTGTGGCTGGATGATACGGGGCGGATGTGTAATGCCTTACCCCATTCCTTTTCATAAATCTTCGAAACTCTTCGGACACAAACTGTGGTCCGTTATCAGAGCAAATCTGCTCTGGCAAGCCGTTCCTGGCAAAAATGGTCCGTAGGACTGCAGTAGTTTTCTCCGTGGTGGTGGAGGACATTTTGATCACCTCAGGCTATTTCGAGTGCGCATCCATGGCTATTAAAAACATTGAGTCCATGAATGGACCAGCAAAATCAATATGCACCCGTTGCCATGGAGATGAGGGCCACTCCCATGGGTGTAGAGGGGCATGTGGTGGTGCATTTTGGACCTTCTGGCATCCTGAGCAGCTCTTGGTCAGGTCCTCGATTTGCTGATCGATCCCCGGCCACCACACATAAGCCCTAGCAAGGCTTTTCATTTTCACCCCTCCCAGATGACCTTCGTGAAGCTCATTGAGCACTCTCTCCCTTAACTTGGGTGGAATTACCACTCAGGATCCACACATCAAGGTCCCCTGGCATACTGACAGCTGTTCTCTTCTGGATGAGAATGCTGGCAACAGTGAGTCGCCATGTGCTGGCCATCCCTTCACCATCAAATCATATACCCGAGACAGTGTCGGGTCATTTCGGGTCTCCTTCTCTATATCAGCGTTAGTTACTGGCAAGCATTCAATTATAGTCGAATGAAATATTTCGACAGGATCCACTGCTGGTGCTTCCTCCGCAGTAGGCAGTGGCAGGCGTGATAGCCCATCAGCGTTTCCATGCTGTTTCATACCCTTATACTCGATTTCATATTGGTGCGCCCCTAGAAAAAGGGACCATCTTTGTAGCCGTTGCGCAGTCATCACCGGAACGCCCTTCTTTGGATTAAAGATGGAGACAAGTGGTTGGTGGTCAGTCAGCAAGGTGAACTTCTCCCCGTGCAGATAGTGATTGAACTTTTTCACTCCCCACACTAGGCTGAGGGCCTTCCTGTCAATCTGGGCGTAGTTACGCTCGGCTGAGGTTAGTGACCGAGACGCAAAGGCTACTGGCCTCTCCGAGCCGTCCGGGAATTTGTGCGACAGCACCGCTCCAATGCCATAGGGTGATGCATCACACGCCAACCGAATTGGTAGTGCTGGGTTGAAATGAGCCAACACCTCTTTTGATGTGATCAATGCTTTGCTCTTCTGGAAAGCTCGTTTACATTCGTCACTCCACTTCCATGGTACCCCTGTTTGCAGTAGGGTGTTCAGTGGGTGTAGTACGGTAGACAAATTCGGCAAGAACTTATGGTAGTAGTTCACCAGCCCGAGGAACGACCTCAGTTGTGACACATTTTCCGGTGCTGGAGCCTTGACTACTGCCTCAATCTTTTCAGGGGACTTATGTAACCCCTCTTTATCAATAACGTGGCCACAATACGAGATCTGCTTCTGGAAAAACTCGCATTTGTGGCGATTAGCTCGGAGCCCATATTCCTTCAATCTAGTGAGCACCTGCTCCAGGTTGGCGAGGTGATCACTGTCATTTTCGCCCGTGACCAGGATGTCGTCCAAATAACACTGGGTCCCTGGAATCCCTTGCAGGACTCATTCCATTGCCCTTTGCCAAATAGCCGGAGCTGATGCTACCCCGAACACCAGCCGGTTGTATTGGTAGAGACCTTTATGAGTGTTGATTGTGAGGTACTGTTTTGAGGCTTCTTCTACCTCCATTTGCAGGTACGCCTGGGCCAGATCAATCTTAGTGAAGTGTTTCCCTCCAGATAGCGAGGCGAAAATATCTTCAATCCGCGGAAGCGGATATTGTACAGTGTGAAGGACTGGGTTCACTGTCACCTTAAAGTCCCCACAGATGCGAACCTTCTTTGGTTCCCCAGGCATATTACTCAACGACCTCTTCATTACAGGAACGATGGGTGTAGCCCACTCGCTGCAGTCCACTTTGGACAGTACTCCTGAATGTTCCAAACCTTCCAGCTCTGCTTCGACGGCTGTGCGGATTGCATAAGGTACCGGTCTGGCCTTAAAAAACTTTGGGCTTGCATTTTCCTCTATTTTGATCATCGCTGTTATGCCTTTTAGTGTTCCGAGTCCCTGCTGGAACACTTCTTGTGCGTCAGTTAGCATTTTTGACAGTCGTCCAGGTGTGACGTCGTCATCCTTTTTGGCATCTACAGTCAGTGCTTGTATGGAATGCCAATCTAGCTGTATCTTCCGGATCCATTCACGTCCTAGTAGTGGTGGTCCTCCATCTGGCAATACATATAGGTCCATTTTTGGTGTTTCCTTGCCGTTATATATAACGTTCACCCTTATTTTTCCTTTGGGGTAGACTTTTTGCCCCGTGTACGTCTTCAAGACAATCTTTGTATCTCTCAAGGGTATATGTGAGAATAGCCGCTTGTAGTCCCTTCGGTTTATGATGGTTAGGGCTGATCCTGTGTCCAATTCCATTTTCACTTGGACTCCTGCTATCTTGAGCATGACCCAGATAGTTTGGTGATCCTCCATTTTGATCACATTATGGAGTTTCAGACAACCCAGCTCCTTGCTTCCGGAGTCTGTATCACTCTTCTGTTCGTCTGAACTACTCTCCGTCACCTTATGTACCTTCTTGTACTTCTCCTGTGGAGATTTCTTGCTGCTGGTTTTCTTTCCCGACCTGCAGACTCTTGCTATGTGTCCTACTCTTCCACACTGTCTGCACACTTTGTCCTTGAACCAGCAATCATTATGGTCGTGTGTTGTTCTGCCGCAGCGATAGCACTTCACTGTTCCGTATGACATTTCATTTGTGCCATATTCTTGCGGTCTCCATTGTATCTCTGCAGCGCCCCGTGCTGCTGCTTCATGTGATATTGCAATGCTGAAAGCCTTGTCCAGCGTAAGATACTTTTCTGATAGAAGCCGTTTCTGGGTTCCTTCACTTTGAAGCCCACACACAAACTTGTCCCTTAAAGTATCTGCTAGTCCCGTTCCAAACTGGCAGTGTTTCGATAGCTTGCGCAGTTCCATTAAATACTCAGCATTACTTTCATCTTTATGCTGGTTCCTTTTGTGAAACTTAAATCTTTCTGCTATCAGCAGCGGTGTGGGGTTTAAGTGGTCCTGTAGGATTGACACTATGTTTTCAAAATCCTTTTCTACTGGCTTCTCTGGGGTTACTAGGTTTCGTAGTAAGCCATATGTTTTTGCACCCATTGAATTTAACAATACCAGCGCTTTCTTGTCATCTGGCACTTCATTCGCCTTGCAGTATACTTCTATGCGTTCGACATATGTCGTCCAATCTTCGACTTCATTGTCGAACGCAGTGATACTGCCACTTGTAGTGTATGTACCTTGAAGAAGGAACTATATTCTGCAGCCCCTGTATACTGCAGTACCAGTAGTGACCACCCCTGTATATAAGCCTGTGCAGTAACTTTGTATAGTAGTTCCAGTTTTGTCTCCATTCAGTAAACACCTGTTATAACCAACTTCTGCAGTCCGTGTCTCAATTACACACGGACATTACATTGGCGACGAACAGATCCGAACTTACCTACAGTTCTGCACCACCTCACGGGGATCCATCCCTGAAGCGAAGTTATTAGAGGTCGAAGCCAGAAGGAAGAAATCCCCCAAAAAACCAAACAAACAGAAGAAACGGGCGCTGACCGTGGGCAGCCGCCCTTTGATTCATCGAATTTGAAGATTTGCAGGAAAGGCTGTCGAGAGCTGGGCTTGGTTATCCAGTCTATGGTGTTCCAGCTAATCGGGCTGGTGGCAGGTAGTACACTGATCCTTCCTGGGCTGCGGCGGGCTAGAGCTCGATCGGGTGGCTTTTCAACGGGGCCGAGCAGCGTTGTCGGGAAGAGGAGAGAGAGAGGGTGGAGCACACAGGGCGCGGCCTGTGCTATGAAGCCGGGCAGCGTACAGACCCGAGAAGAGGGAGGGAAGTGTCCCATAGGGTCTGCTCTGATGATGGGAACAGTAATTAAAATAAAAGAAAAAGAAATTAGAAGCGCAGAAAGCTGCGAGGAGCTGCAGTTTGCCACGGGGACCGCGGAGAGCGGCGTTGGGGAAGCGGGGGGAAGCGCGCGAAGACCATAGGGCGTCGCCATCAAGGCATAAAAACGCCAGCAACAGCGCTGGCAGCAGCGGAAAAGGCAGAAAGTGCGGGAGGTGCCATCTTAATCCAGCGGGGAAGAAGGCAAAGTGCGGGAGGCGCCATTTTGTTCAATCGGGGAAGAAGGCAAAGCACGGGAGGCGCCATCTTAGATCTCCAAGATGCCGAAGACTGGCAATATCACTGCCTTCGATAATGCAATAGAAGACTGGACCACGTATGTGGAAAGAGTCGAAGTATATTGCAAGGCAAATGAAGTAGCCGATGAGAAAAAGGCATCGGTACTACTAAACTTAATGGGCGCAAGAACGTACGGTCTATTGCCGAACCTGATCACTCCAGTCAAACCAATGGCGAAGAGTTTTAACAAAATTGTTGATATCCTACAGGAACACCTAAATCCTACACCGCTGCTGATAGCAGAAAGATTTAAATTCCACAAGAGAAATCAGCATAAAGATGAGAGCAATGCTGATTACCTTACGGAACTACGCAAGCTATCAAAGCACTGCCAGTTCGGAGCAGGACTGGCAGATACCCTACGGGACAAATTTGTCTGTGGACTCCTGAGTGAAGGAACCCAGAAGAGGTTACTCTCAGAGAGAGAGCTGACACTAGATAAGGCTTTCAGCGTGGCAGTATCATATGAAGCAGCAGCAAGGGGAGCTGCGGAAATACAGCAAAAGCCACAGGAATACGGCACCCATGAAATGACACGGGGATTTGAAAAATGTTATCGCTGCGGCAGAACAACCCATGACCAGAAGGACTGCTGGTCCAAGGACAAAACATGCAGGCAATGCGGAAAGATGGGACACATTGCACGAGTTTGCAGGTCCGGGAAGAAGACTAACGACAACAAAAAGACTACTAAGGAACAGTACAGGAAAGTACAAAAGATGATGGACAGTAGTTCCGAAGACCAGAAGAGCGATAGTGAATCCGGGAACAAGAGACTAAGCTGTCTCCAACTATACAATGTAATCGCAAAAGAGGATCACCGAACCATTTGGGTCACCCTCATGATAGCAGGGTCCCAAGTCAAAATGGAATTGGATACAGGATCAGCCCTGACCGTCATGAATCGACGAGACTTCGAGCGGCTATTCTCACACATACCCTTGAAAAACACATCCATTGTCTTGAAGACATATACGGGGCAGAAAGTATACCCCAGAGGGAAAATAAGGGTGCCTGTCGAATACAACGGCAAGGAAATACAGAAATTGTATCTGTACATACTGCAAGATGGTGGACCACCGTTATTGGGACGTGAATGGATCAGAAAGATAAGTTTAGACTGGCACTCCATTCAGGCAGTGACTGTGGCTGGTAAAAAGGATGACGACGTCACACCTGGACGATTGTCAAAAATCTTAGCTAACGCTAAAGAGGTATTTCAACAAGGACTGGGAACTCTTAAAGGTGTAACCGCCTCGATAAAAATAGAAGAGAATGCAATTCCCAAGTTTTTCAGAGCAAGACCGGTACCGTATGCAATTCGCCCAGCCGTCGAGGCAGAGCTGGAGAATGCAGGCGTGTTATCTAAGGTAGACTGGAGCGAGTGGGCGACACCCATTGTTCCTGTCATGAAGAAAACGTTAAACAATAAGTCTGAGGAGCCAAGGAAGGTTCGCATCTGTGGGGACTTCAAGGTGACTGTGAACCCAGTCCTTCACACAGTACAGTATCCTCTTCCGAGGATAGAAGATATTTTCGCCTCACTATCTGGAGGGAAACGTTTTACAAAAATTGACCTAGCGCAAGCATATTTGCAGATGGAGGTTGAAGAATCCTCTAGGAAATATCTCACGATAAACACTCACAAAGGTCTTTACCAGTATAATCGACTGGTATTCGGAGTAGCATCAGCTCCGGCTATATGGCAAAGAGCGATGGAACAAGTTCTGCAAGGGATTCCGGGGACTCAGTGTTACTTGGACGACATCCTAGTGACAGGTGAAAATGACAGTGAACACCTTGCCAACCTAGTGCAGGTGCTCACTAGACTAAGAGAACATGGGCTACGAGCCAATCGCCCCAAGTGCGAGTTTTTTAAGAAACAAATATCGTATTGTGGCCACGTGATTGATGAAGAGGGGTTACATAAGTCCCCTGACAAAATTGAAGCGGTAGTTAAGGCTCCAGCGCCTGAAAATGTGTCGCAACTGAGGTCATTCCTCGGATTGGTGAATTACTACCATAAGCTTTTGCCGAATTTGTCCACAATTCTGCACCCACTGAACACCCTGCTACAAACTGGAGTAGAACAGAAATGGAGCGATGAATGTAAGCGGGCCTTTCAGAAGAGTAAAGGCCTGATCACTTCAAGAGAAGTATTGGCTCACTACAACCCATCACTACCGATAAGACTGGCGTGTGATGCGTCTCCCTACGGCGTTGGAGCGGTACTGTCACATAAATCCCTTGATGGTTCAGAGAGGCCGATAGCTTTTGCGTCACGCTCGTTAACTGCAGCCGAGCGTAACTACGCCCAGATTGACAGAGAGGCCCTCAGCCTGGTGTGGGGGGTGAAGAAGTTCAATCACTACCTGCACGGACAGAAATTTACTCTACTAACTGATCATCAACCTCTTGTCTCCATTTTCAACCCTCAGAAGGGCGTCCCGATAATGACAGCACAACGGCTACAGAGGTGGTCCCTTTTCCTAGGGGCACACCAATCTGACATCGAGTACAAAGGAACTAAACAGCATGGGAATGCTGATGGATTGTCGCGCCTACCGTTGCCGACGGTGGAAGAAGCACCTGCAGTGGATCCTGTGGAGATATTCCACTCGACCATAGTTGAATGTCTACCTGTGACGAATGCAAACATAGAAAAGGAAACACGAAATGACCCGACACTCTCCAGGGTCTATGATTTAACGGTGAAGGGATGGCCAGCACATGGCGAACCACTGTTGCCAGCATTCTCGCCGAGAAGAGAACAGCTGTCAGTGTGCCGAGGAACCTTGATGTGTGGATCCAGAGTAGTAATTCCACCCAAATTGAAGGATAGAGTGCTCAATGAGCTTCATGAGGGTCATCTGGGAGGGGTAAAAATGAAGAACTTAGCCAGAGCGTTTGTGTGGTGGCCGGGAATCGATAGAGAAATCGAAGAGATGACCAAGAGCTGTACAGGATGCCAGAAGGTCCAAAACACCCCACCACAAGCCCCTCTACATCCATGGGCGTGGCCCTCATCTCCATGGCAAAGGGTACACATTGATTTTGCTGGTCCATTTATGGACTCGATGTTTTTAATTGCGGTGGATGCACATTCAAAGTGGCCAGAGGTAATAAAAATGTCCTCAACCACCACAGAAAAAACTATCACAGTCTTATGAACCATATTCGCCAGAAGTGGGCTGCCTGAACAGATTTGCTCCGACAATGGACCACAGTTTGTGTCTGAAGAGTTCCGGAGGTTCTTAAAGAACAATGGTGTTAAGCATTACACATCCGCCCCATATCATCCAGCCACCAATGGATTGGCTGAGAGGTTCGTTCAAACATTCAAGAAGGCTATCAAGGCAATGTGTAATGAAGACATACCCCTACAACACAAGGTGGATAACTTCTTGTTTGCCTACCAGAATGCGACACATGCGGTTACCAACCAAACTCCAGGCATGATGTTCTTCAATCGAAGACTAAGATGCCGCTTGGATTTGGTTAAGCCAAACATCAGAAGAGATGTGGAGAACAGGCAGTTTCAGAATATGAATGAAAGGCCAACTAGGCATTTCAAGATAGGTCAACCAGTTTTGGCCCGGGACTACCGCACAGAGAAATGGCAGCCAGGAACGATCTGCACACGGCAAGGACCTCTAATGTATACCGTGGACGTTGGAGAGAGCATTGTAAGATGCCATACTGACCAGATTCTAGAGTCACTGGAAAACGTTTAAACTACACCACGATCCTATACACCTGGTGATGAAACCGAAGTACCAATTGCATCTACCTCAGAATCGGTGATATTGGAAGCAGACGAACCAAACAACAACGTTGATCCCGAATCAACTTTGCCAGAAGAACCTGATACCCCAAAGAGGTGTTATCCGGACAGAATCAGGAAGCCTCCTCAAAGACTGAATTTATAATTGATTAACTTCAGCTAATGTATCTAGCAACTGTAATTGTAAATATGTTATTTAATTATTAATCGAATGTTATGTACTGTTTAGCTAAAAGGGGAGGAATTGTAGTGTATGTACCTTGAAGAAGGAACTATATTCTGCAGCCCCTGTATACTGCAGTACCAGTAGTGACCACCCCTGTATATAAGCCTGTGTAGTAACTTTGTATAGTAGTTCCAGTTTTGTCTCCATTCAGTAAACACCTGTTATAACCAACTTCTGCAGTCCGTGTCTCAATTACACACGGACATTACACCACTCTTCGGCATTTTTGGGTGTGGTTAGACTGGCTTAAAATGGCGTCTCCCACGCTTTCCTTTCTTCCCCGCTGCGGCTTAAAATGGCGTCTCCCGCGCTGCTGCCAACGCCGCTCTCGGCGGTCCTCGTGGCAAATGGCGACGCCCTGTGGGTTTCGTGCGCTGCTCCTGCGCTGCTGCCAATGCCGCTCTCTGCGGTCCTCGTGGCAATGGCAGCGGCTCGCGTTTTCCTGTGCGCCTCTCTCCCCCATTGACGCTGCTCGGCCCTTGACCACCGGCTGCGCTCTGCTCTCTCTTGTCTCTCTCCCCCGTTGACGCCGCTCGGTCCTGAACACCGGTTGCACCCTGTGCGCTCTGCCCTCTCTCTCTCCCCCGTCAACGCTGCTCGGCCTTTTTCTGTGCCACTCGGTCGGGCTCTAGCCCGTCGCTGTCTGGGAAGGGTCTACGCAGTACCTGTTGCCAGCCCGTTTCGCTGGACCAGCGTGACTGGAAAGCCAAGCCTGGCTCTCGACAGCCTCCCCTGCGATGCTCAAATCTCCGCTGGATGACTGGGCGGTTGCCCGTGGTCGACGCCCGTGCTTCTGGACTCGACCTCCTTCCACTGTTCTCCAGGAGCGAATTCCTGGGAGGTGATGCAGAGTTGCAGGTAGGTTCGAATCTGCGTCGTCGCCAATGTTATGTCCGTGTGTCTTAATGTTGTGTCCTTCAATAATCAGGCCAAAAGACTGCAGGGAACGACTCAACAGGTGTTTCCTGAATGAGGGTTACTCTAGAACTAACTGTACAGATCACTACTCAGGGTTTATATACAGGTGTGGTCACTGCCGGTACTACAGTATACAGGAGCTGTAAAAAGTAGTTCTCTCCCTTAAGGTATATATACATTACATACATTACAGAGGGAGAGAGAGGAAGGGAGAGAGAGGGAGGGAGGGAGACAGGGAGAGAGGGAGGGAGGGAGGGAGAGAGGGCGGGAGGGAGAGAGGGAGAGAGGGAGGGAGGGAGGGAGGGAGAGAGGGAGAGAGGGAGGGAGGGAGGGGAGGGAGGGAGAGAGAGACGAGAGAGAGAGGGAGGGAGGGAGGGAGAGAGAGAGAGAGAGGGAGGGGGGGAGAGAGAGAGAGAGGGAGGGGGGGAGGGAGAGAGAGAGGGAGGGGGGGAGGGAGAGAGGGAGGGAGAGGGAGGGAGAGGGAGGGAGAGGGAGGGAGAGGGAGGGAGAGGGAGAGGAGGGAGAGTGAGGGAGAGAGTGAGGAGGGAGAGAGCGAGGGAGAGAGCGAGGGCGAGAGTGAGGGAGGGAGGGCGAGAGTGAGGGAGGGAGGGCGAGAGTGAGGGAGGGAGGGCGAGAGTGAGGGAGGGAGGGCGAGAGTGAGGGAGGGAGGGCGAGAGTGAGGGAGGGAGGGCGAGAGTGAGGGAGGGAGGGAGGGAGAGAGTGAGGGAGGGAGGGAGGGAGGGAGAGGAAGAGAGAGGAAGAGAGGGAGGGAGAGAGAGTGGGAGGGAGGGAGGGAAAAAAGAGGGAAAGGGAGGGAGGGAGAGTGAGGGAGGGGGAGGGGAGAGGGAGAGTGAGGGAGGGAGGGTGAGAGAGGGATGGAGGAAGGGAGGGATGGAGAGAAATGGAGGGAAAGGGAGGGAGAGAAAGGGAGGGGAGGGAGGGAGAGGAATGGAGGGAAATGGAGTGAGGGGGAGAGGGAGGGAGGGAGAGGGAGGGAGAGGGAGGGAGGGGGAGAGGGAGGGAGAGGGAGAGGGAGGGAGAGGGAGGGAGGGAGAGGAAGGGAGAAGGAGGGAGAAGGAGGGAGAAGGAGGGAGAGGGAGGGAGAGAGAGGGAGAGGGAGGGAGAGGGAGGGAGAGGGAGGGAGAGAGAGGGAGAGAGAGGGAGAGAGAGGGAGGGAGAGAGAGGGAGAGAGTGAGGGAGAGAGTGAGGGAGAGAGTGAGAGAGGGAGGGAGAGAGAGGGAGAGAGTGAGGGAGAGAGTGAGGGAGAGAGTGAGGGAGGGAGGGCGAGAGTGAGGGAGGGAGGGCGAGAGTGAGGGAGGGAGGGCGAGAGTGAGGGAGGGAGGGCGAGAGTGAGGGAGGGAGGGCGAGAGTGAGGGAGGGAGGGAGAGAGTGAGGGAGGGAGGGAGGGAGAGGAAGAGAGAGGAAGAGAGGAGGGAGAGAGAGTGGGAGGGAGGGAGGGAAAAGGAGGGAGGGAAGAGGGAAAAGGAGGAGGGAAGAGGGAAAAGGAGGGAGGGAAGAGGGAAAGGGAGGGAGGGAGAGAGAGGGAAAGGGAGGGAGGGAGAGTGAGGGAGGGGGAGAGGGAGAGTGAGGGAGGGAGGGTGAGAGAGGGATGGAGAGAGAGGGAGGGAGGGATGGAGAGAAATGGAGGGAAAGGGAGGGAGAGAAAGGGAGGGAGGGAGGGAGAGAATGGAGGGAAATGGAGTGAGGGAGGGAGGGAGGGGGAGAGGAGAGGGAGGGAGGGGGAGAGGGAGGGAGAGGGAGGGAGAAGGAGGGAGAGGAAGGGAGAGGAAGGGAGAGGAAGGGAGAGGAAGGGAGAAGGAGGGAGAAGGAGGGAGAAGGAGGGAGAGGGAGGGAGAGGGAGGGAGAGGGAGGGAAGAGAGTGAGGGAGAGAGTGAGGGAGGGAGGGCGAGAGTGAGGGAGGGAGGGCGAGAGTGAGGGTGGGAGGGAGAGTGTGAGGGAGGGAGAGGAAGAGAGAGGAAGAGAGGGAGGGAGAGAGGGAAAAGGAGGGAGGGAAGAGGGAAAGGGAGGGAGGGAGAGTGAGGGAGGGGGAGGGGAGAGGGAGAGTGAGGGTAGGGAGGGTGAGAGAGGG
>NC_141011.1:35902110-35958834 GCF_052327205.1 Somniosus microcephalus | reverse complement strand
GGTGTCTTCACCAATTGAATGTCAGTTCTACCAAACATGGGGGTGGAATTGCTAGGAATGTGAAACAGGCTCACAGCGAGTCGCAGCTGGTTCTAGACCGCGCCCGATCATCTTGCCCATTGAAGTGGTCTAGAACGGGTAGCTGATTCGCTACGAGCCCATTTCGCACTGCTGGTGAAGACCAATTTCACCATCATGTTGTTTGCCAAACCGACGTGTTGGACTGGACGTTGCCCTTACCTTGGGAGAGGGTAGTTGTTGGGTACGATGACTCAGGCAGCTGGTATGGCGGCAAGGTTGGCATTCCAGTGGGTGGGAAGCCTCCTGGCAACAGGTGGTTGAAAGCTGCCAGCTGATTGGCTCCGGCCTGCTTACGCCACCTCGCACGACGATTACTGAACCAAACCTGAAAATTGGAGAAAGAATATTACCGAGTGCAGCGGAAATCTACCGATTGGAAGAGCTAGGATAGGAGAGCAGAGAATGGGGCACCCGGGGGATGGCAGAGAGAGAAATGCCCAGCACACTCTTAATTCCCCTCATTCCGAATCTCACAAATGGAATATTTATCCTGTGTGTGTGGCTATTTCCTTGACCTTGCCCTCACTCCATCCATGGTCTCGATCACAGATAAGATCACTTCCTTGTTTCCCTTTCCCCTCCCCCTGCCCCCAGCTCTCTGTTCCTCCAACTCTGGCCTCTTGTGCATCCCCCCTCCCTTCACCCCACCTGGGCCTTACACTCTGGAACTTCCTCCCTAAACCGCTCCATCTCGCACTCCCATAAAACCCATCTCTTTGACCAAGCTTTTGGTCACTCCAGCTAATATCTTTTTCCTTGGCCTGGTGTCCATTTTTGTCTGATTTCCACTTCTATGAAGCACCTGGGATGATTATTCTACGTTAAAGGTGCTATATAAATGCAAGTTGTTGTTGTTATTGTCCACACGCACCTGTCCACACCTTTCTCCCCTCCCGTTTTCTCCCCACCTCTCCTGAAGATGCAGATTCTCATTGGGGTTCAGTTCCGTGAGCAATGGTTATCCTCCTCCGGTATTTCACCCAAGTGTCCACCCGTCCATTTGTGAGCCAAGGTGTTGATCTTTGGTGGGCTCCCATTGTGAAAGGCATCACAGCCAAACTGGTTCCGTCCCCTGAGCAGATGCGCTTTCCATCAGCAGTCACCCGGATAGTGACTAGGAATAGGAATCCTGGCTGATTCTTCCCCTCCCCTAGCCCAGGGACATTGCAGCCCACTGTAGCATCTCCGAGTGCTGCCCCAGCATGTTAAAAGGACAGGTCCTGGGAGGCTATTCATGGCAGGGAGAGAGGTAGATACACAGCTACATACACATGTGAAACCCCAGACCTAGACACATAGAGGTAAGTGTTTACCTGCACAGACCTGCACACATACCCACACAAATGAGTTCATTGTACCATAACGTGAAGGGCAATTATGGGAAACTGAATTCAGTAAATCTGGTAATTTAAGGGCTGGCAGCAGATCAAATAACCATGAAAGTTGTTGAATTGCCATAAAAACCCAACCACTTCACTATGTCCTTCGGGGAAGTGGACCTGCTGGCCCTACCCAGTCTGGCCTACACGTGACTCCAGTCCCACACCAACATGGTTGACTCTTAATGCCCTCAGGGTAAGTAGGGATGGGCAATAAATGCGGCTTTGCCAGTGTGACTCACATCCCCAGAACAAGGAAAAGAGCGCTGACATCGGAGGGTCAAAGGTGAAGTAATGTCAAGTGCATTGCAAACATATCCAAGTGCAGACTAACCGAGTGTGTGAAAATATTTACAGTCAGACCTTAGTATAGAATTGACCCATGTGGGTTCTGCTTACCGAGACATGAATCACAAGGTTTGGCTGCTATGGGAACTGAGTGGGAAATGGACAAGACTGCCTCCAAATGAAAACTGACAGTAACAGTTGCGAGTGTGAGTGGGAGTTGTTTGCGTTGAGCTTCCAGCTACACAGAGATCTTTTGTTTTACAGAAACAGGCCGAATTGCAACTCATCGGAAGCCTGGTTGGGATTACACTCTGAATCGAAGCCTGGCTTCACAGCAAAGACTGACGCCTTTTCAAATTAATTTATGACATCTTTAGAACGTTCAGAGCACAGGACGCATTTTGAGCAGGATTGCTTTCCAAAATATCCAGTTTGAAGTTAGCACAACCGTTAACCGGGGCACCTGGAGTCAAATTTGTCTCCAATACCAGCCCATTCAAACTTGAGAAAAACAGGCCACTCTAGATGTGTTTCACTGAAACATTCGGCCAATGTCTGGAGAACCCAAGGAGGCACAGCAAGGAAAATGGCCAATCAGTTGTCAATCCCACTACTTCCACAGCCCCTGTACACTCTGCCCTATCATAAACTTTACCCACCCACTTAATCTCCTTCCACAGCCCCTGTACACTCTACCCTATCATAGACTCTACCCACCCACTTAATTTCCTTCCACAGCTCCTGTACACTCTACCCTACCACAAACTCTACCTCACTTAATTAATCTCCTCCCATAGCCCCTGTACACTCTGCCCTATCATGGACTCAACCCATCCATTTAGTCTCCTTCCACAGCCTCTGTACATTCTACCCTATCATGGACTCTGCTCACCCATTTAATCTCCTCCCACAGCACATGTACACTCTACCCTATCATGAACTCTACCTCACTGAATTAATCTCCTTTCACACCCCGTGTACAATTTACCCTATAATGGACCCTACCCCACCTGTGTAATCTGCTGAGGGAAGGTAAAGTAAAATTTCTCCCTGCTCCCTAAGATAAATGAGTTAAACTCCAGAATATTTCTCTAAACTTACATCACACATCCTTAACCTGTTGCCTTCCTGAACAAAGATGTATAAAGGGCGTAGCTGGACATGGACTGGCACTATGACAAGTTATTTGGCTAAAGTACTGGGTCTGATTCACATGTGCACTGTTGCTATAACACATTACAAGACCCTTACATAGACAGAGTCAGAAACACTCACATGCTTCTAGGATTAAAGTAGTCCTCTCAGCTGCACCGAGTTGCTAGGCCACACTACTGGGCCTCAAGCCTAACTGTAGTCTGTTGTTATGGCATGTCAATGGGCCTCTCAGAAGCTTTAAGTTAAAAGTGCGCCATAGTTATGATGCATTGCCGTAGCCCAGTAGCCCCGAGTCAGTCATGTGCTTTTTTTTATGGCATATCACTGAGTCAAAACTGAGACAGACACGGTTGCTAGGATACGACTTAGGCCTCAAGTAGAAGTTCCTCAGGCACCATTGCAATGGGCTCTCAGTAGGCCTCTGAATCATGGGTGTTGTTCAGTGGTTCAGTCTCTTAATTTTGTAACTACGAGCTCATTTTTTTTCTGGGGGGAGCTCAGTCTTAAATCAAATTTAATTTCAGAATTCCCTTTTCTGCATCTTCGGCTCGTACTGGCAGGTAGGCCAAGGCGGCAGGTGGTGGTGGTGGGGGGGTTGGTGGGGGGGGGGGCGCGGGGGGGAGAAACAGTGATGGAGAATGACATGGAGGGAAGACAAGAGTTGGTGTACGGAGTCCGACTGTGAGAAAACAAACAGCGGTCTGCAGTGGGTTATTTACTGCAGGTCAACATCAGACACTCCCATCTGCCCCACCGGATAGATTTCACTGCAACTCTCAGCAAGACAGCTGAACCCTGACCCTCCCTGTCCACAAAACCCCTCCTCCCTTTTATGTTCTCTTTAACTCCGTCCCTCAGAAGGGAAAGTGCTTAGCAGGGAACCCGGGCTCAGAACGAAATCCCTGGTCAAAGCAGACAGTGCGTCACCCCTGAGGTAACACTAGAGAGGCTCGGGCCTACACAACCCGGCTTATCACTGTCTCTAACTACATTCTGTGTCAGATTATTAAATTTCACAGTCAGGAGAGGAACATGTCAGAGCCATAAAAACGAAACATTAATCTTTGTCTGGTGTGCTGCAGTCCTTTGGGGAAGGGGGTGGGGGGGTTGGGGGCGGTGACAGAGAAATTCGACAGTAGCAATATTTACCCAATATTTATTGAAAGTAGTTGTGTTGTGGTTGAAGAGAATCTTTGGAGATTGCAGTTGGGGAGCAGTTAAAGATGGAGTGGATTCAGGGAATGGGGATCACGAATCAACTATTCTTTTCCCAATCTAGATCACATTTCAAAGTTCACATTGGAGTCGCTCCCCCTCCTCTTTTCCAGTTGCGTTTCCCCTCTCCCATCCTGCCCCAAAGACCCTGATCGTTGCTGGGGTAACGGATCCACGGGTGCTGGTAAACTGTCTGTAGCTCAGTCCAGTGATGATTCCTCGTATATCAGCCTCAGCAGCGAGTGTCGATGGGCTGTTCGACTTTGGATATCATCACAGCCAGATCCCATCCAGTTCTCACCTGTTGAGGGATCAATGGGCAGTCGATAGTGGGAGGCCTGGCTAGTTTTCCACTCTGCTAGCTCAGGGTAATGAAAAAATTATAAATTTAGGTCCTAGTTAGAGGTCTGTGTACAGCTTTAGGCTCCTCATGATAGAAAGGATCTGAAAGCCAGAGAGAGCACACAGTGCAGTTTCAACAGGATGACCCTTCCATTTTCAAACATTGTCCTCTCTCCTCATCGCTCCTGGGTAATGGGACTGTTGTTGTGTCTCACTACTCCAACCCCTTCCCAGGTGATGCCTCTCTGCGTTAGTAGTCCGAGACTAACCATGGGTCTCTCAGAGAGGACCATGTGGGGAGATTCTGCTTCACGAGGCTGGAGACTGTGTAAGGAACGATGATTTCCTTAGACTGTATCTCACTGTAGATTAAGTTACCAGAATAAAGGTTTATTGGTAATGAAATGTAATCCTTGCGACAGACTGAGTGAGGAACCTGGGGTCCCATAAACTCCAGCAGTCTGCCCGATATTCCTCAACCCAGCAGAAAGAAAGGTTGTTTATCTCAGCTGTTCAAATTCTCCGATACCCAGACAGGTCCCATTGAGCACGTGAAATGCCTCCAGTTTACATTTAAAGAACGTAACTTGGCTCTTCTCATACCTCAATGGGTAAATGCACCACCCGGTGTGGTACTGAGCCCCACACACAGAGCAGTCGGGGCCCAGGTTCCATCCCCGGCCTATGTTTGAGATCCTTGACCTCAGTTGGTAAAGGCAGTAGACAGGCTACCATTGGTCAAGGTGCCCTGTGGTGGGGAAAGGAAAGGAAGAACATCAGCGTGGATTCCTGCTGCAGAACATTGAATGGACCACACAGCAAAAACCGCCACTTGGGTGAGGGGCATTCAGTGCTGTAGAACCCTTCAGGAGGGGGGAGGGGATTAGCGAGGAGGGGATTGGGGGAGGAGATTGGGAACGGGATGTGGGGGGTTGGTACAGTCGCCAACCCTCTAGGATTGTCCGAGAGGATGGACGTGTCAAGGGACCAATGGCAGGGGGCGGGGAGGTGGTCAGTCATGTGATGAAGCCTCCTGGAATACGTCCAACCAGAGGTGGCAACCTTGGGGGGGGGTGCGGTGGGGGGGGGGGCGGGGGAGGACAGAGGACTGGAGAAAAAAAAGGGCAGAAGGTGAGATTTAGAGAGGAAGAAAAGGGATAAGAAAAGAACGAGCGAGAGATAAGGCAGGAGAAAGCCTGGATGAGTGTCGGACAGGTAGGATTGTGTCAGTACAGAGGATCTGGGATTAATTACACCAGGAGCTGAAGATAAGGATCAGCTCCTGCAATTTGTCAGACAAGCCAGTAAGTGATCCCTTACACAGGGGAGAGGCCCAACATCGCTCCCTCAATTGGAGCCTGCCTGTTTTATGAAGATAAATTGTCTTCCAGGTGCTGAAGTGTAACAGAGCGCAGCTAAAAACACAAGAGCTGACAGAGTGAGAGCGGGAGCTCTGGTTTGGCACCAACACCTTCCCGTTTGGCACCAACACCTTCCCAATCGCAGCCTCCGCCAAGGCCACTTCTTCAGCTGCTTTTTCCTCACAAAATGTTCCGGAGGTTGGCGTCGCTAAAATGAGACTGTCGACCATCGCCATTCCCTTAAAACGTTACACCCTCGCGGCAATTAAACCCTTTAATGGGCTCGCGCGGCATTTCCACGTTGAATGAGACAATAAAACGAGATGGAAATGAAAGCAGCAAGTGGTGGAAGTGCAGAGCAGGTCTGCCAGCGCCTGAAAGAGATAGAATAATATTCCAGGCATAACCTTCACTGGGGCGCGCCCGAGACACTAGGGGCTGATCAGAGAGAAACAGGCCGAGATATTGGATCATCCTTGAATCGGGGAGGGGGAGGAGGGGTAGAGAGGGTGAAAGAGGAGAGCGGGAGAGGGGGGAGAGTGTGAGGAGAGGGGGAGAGTGGGGGAGAGTGGGAGAGCGGGGGAAAGTGGGGGGAGAGAAGGGAGAGTGGGGGAGATGGTGAGAAGGGGAGTGGGGGAGAGGGGGAGTGGGTGAGAAGGGGCGAGGATGAAGAGTAGGGGAGGGTGGAGTGGGGAGAGGTGGAGTGGGGGAAAGGGGGGAGGGAGGGGGAGAGTGTGGAGCTAGGGGGAGAGTGTGGAGCTGGGGGGAGAGGGGAGAGTGTGGGGCTGGGGAGAGGAGAGAGTGTGGAGCTGGGGGGATAGTGTGGAGTTGGGGGAGAGTGGGGAGAGGGGAGAGAGTGAGGGAGAGAGGGGGAGAGTGTGGAGCTGGGGGTAGCGTGTGGAGCTGGGGGGAGAGTGGGGAGGGGGGAGAGTGTGGAGCTGGGGGGAGAGTGTGGAGCTGGGGGGAGAGTGTGGAGCTGGGGGGAGAGTGTGGAGTTAGGGGGAGAGTGTGGAGTTAGGAGAGAGTGTGGAGTTAGGGGGAGAGTGTGAGCTGGGGGAGAGTGTGGAGCTGGGGGGAGAGGGTGGAGCTGGGCGGAGAGTGGGGAGAGGGGGAGAGTGTGGAGCTGGGGGAGAGTGGGGAGAGGGGGAGAGTGTGGAGCTGGGGGAGAGTGGAGGAGAGGGGGAAAGTGTGGAGCTGGGGGAGAGTGGGGAGAGGGGGAGAGTGTGGAGCTGGGGGGAGAGTGGGGAGAGTGTGGAGCTGTGGGGAGAGGGGGAGAGTGTGGAGCTGGTGGGAGAGTGGGGAGCTGGGGGAGAGTGTGGAGCTGGGGGAGAGGGGAGAGCGTGGAGTTGGGGGGGGAGAGTGTGGAGCTGGGGGGAGAGTGTGGAGCTGGGGGGAGAGCCGGAGAGTGTGGAGCTGGGGGGGAGAGTGTGGAGCTGTGGGGAGCTGGGGGGAGAGTGTGGAGCTGGGGGGAGAGTGGGGAGCTGGGGGGAGAGCCGGAGAGTGTGGAGCTGGGGGGGAGAGTGTGGAGCTGTGGGGAGAGGGGGAGAGTGTGGAGCTGGGGGGAGAGTGGGGAGCTGGGGGGAGAGCCGGAGAGTGTGGAGCTGGGGGGAGAGTGTGGGGCTGGGGGGAGAGTGTGGAGCTGTGGGGAGAGTGTGGGGCTGGGGGGAGAGTGTGGAGCTGGGGGGAGAGTGGGGAGCTGGGGGGAGAGCCAGAGAGTGTGGAGCTGGGGGGAGAGGGGAGAGTGTGGGGCTGGGGGAGAGGAGAGAGTGTGGAGCTGGGGGGATAGTGTGGAGTTGGGGGAGAGTGGGGAGAGGGGGAGAGAGTGGGGAGAGGGGGAGAGTGTGGAGCTGGGGGTAGCGTGTGGAGCTGGGGGGAGAGTGGGGAGGGGGGAGAGTGTGGAGCTGGGGGGAGAGTGTGGAGCTGGGGGGAGAGTGTGGAGCTGGGGGGAGAGTGTGGAGTTAGGGGGAGAGTGTGGAGTTAGGGGGAGAGTGTGGAGTTAGGGGGAGAGTGTGGAGCTGGGGGGAGAGTGTGGAGCTGGGGGGAGAGTGTGGAGCTGGGCGGAGAGTGTGGAGCTGGGCGGAGAGTGGGGAGAGGGGGAGAGTGTGGAGCTGGGGGGAGAGTGGGGAGAGGGGGAGAGTGTGGAGCTGGGGGGAGAGTGGGGAGAGGGGGAAAGTGTGGAGCTGGGGGGAGAGTGGGGAGAGGGGGAGAGTGTGGAGCTGGGGGGAGAGTGGGGAGAGTGTGGAGCTGTGGGGAGAGGGGGAGAGTGTGGAGCTGGTGGGAGAGTGGGGAGCTGGGGGAGAGTGTGGAGCTGGGGGAGAGGGGAGAGCGTGGAGTTGGGGGGGGAGAGTGTGGAGCTGGGGGGAGAGTGTGGAGCTGGGGGGAGAGCCGGAGAGTGTGGAGCTGGGGGGGAGAGTGTGGAGCTGTGGGGAGCTGGGGGGAGAGTGTGGAGCTAGGGGGAGAGTGGGGAGCTGGGGGGAGAGCCGGAGAGTGTGGAGCTGGGGGGGAGAGTGTGGAGCTGTGGGGAGAGGGGGAGAGTGTGGAGCTGGGGGGAGAGTGGGGAGCTGGGGGGAGAGCCGGAGAGTGTGGAGCTGGGGGGAGAGTGTGGGGCTGGGGGGAGAGTGTGGAGCTGTGGGGAGAGTGTGGGGCTGGGGGGAGAGTGTGGAGCTGGGGGGAGAGTGGGGAGCTGGGGGGAGAGCCAGAGAGTGTGGAGCTGGGGGGAGAGTGTGGAGCTGGGGGGAGAGCCGGAGAGTGTGGAGCTGGGAGGAGAGCGGGAGAGTGTGGAGCTGGGGGGAGAGCGGGAGAGTGTGGAGCTGGGGGGGAGAGTGTGGGGCTGGGGGGAGAGTGTGGAGCTGTGGGGAGAGGGGGAGAGTGTGGAGCTGGGGGGAGAGCCGGAGAGTGTGGAGCTGGGGGGAGAGCGGGAGAGTGTGGAGCTGGGGGGAGAGTGTGGAGCTGGGGGGAGAGTGGGGAGCTGGGGGGAGAGCCGGAGAGTGTGGAGCTGGGGGGAGAGTGTGGAGCTGGGGGGAGAGTGTGGAGCTGGGGGGAGAGTGGGGAGCTGGGGGGAGAGCCGGAGAGTGTGGAGCTGGGGGGAGAGTGTGGAGCTGGGGGGAGAGTGTGGAGCTGGGGTGCGAGCCGGAGAGTGTGGAGCTGGGAGGAGAGCGGGAGAGTGTGGAGCTGGGGGGAGAGCGGGAGAGTGTGGAGCTGGGGGGAGAGTGTGGAGCTGGGGGGGAGAGTATGGGGCTGGGGGGAGAGTGTGGAGCTGGGGGGAGAGGGGAGAGCGTGGAGCTGGGGGGAGAGTGGGGAGCTGGGAGGAGAGTGGGAGAGTGTGGAGCTGGGGGGAGAGCGGGAGAGTGTGGAGCTGGGGGGGGAGAGTGTGGGGCTGGGGGGAGAGTGTGGAGCTGGGGGGGAGAGTGTGGGGCTGGGGGGAGAGTGTGGAGGTGGGGGGTGAGGGGAGAGTGTGGAGCTGGGGGGAGAGTGGGGAGCTGGGGGGAGAGCCGGAGAGTGTGGAGCTGGGGGGGAGAGTGTGGAGCTGGGGGGAGAGCCGGAGAGTGTGGAGCTGGGGGGGAGAGTGTGGAGCTGTGGGGAGAGGGGGAGAGTGTGGAGCTGGGAGGAGAGCGGGAGAGTGTGGAGCTGGGGGGAGAGTGTGGAGCTGGGGGGAGAGCCGGAGAGTGTGGAGCTGGGGGGGAGAGTGTGGAGCTGTGGGGAGAGGGGGAGAGTGTGGAGCTGGGAGGAGAGCGGGAGAGTGTGGAGCTGGGGGGAGAGTGTGGAGCTGGGAGGAGAGCGGGAGAGTGTGGAGCTGGGGGGAGAGTGGGGAGCTGGGAGGAGAGCGGGAGAGTGTGGAGCTGGGGGGGAGAGTGTGGAGCTGGGAGGAGAGCGGGAGAGTGTGGAGCTGGGGGGAGAGCGGGAGAGTGTGGAGCTGGGGGGGGAGAGTGTGGGGCTGGGGGGAGAGTGTGGAACTGGGGGGAGAGTGTGGAACTGGGGGGAGAGTGTGGGGCTGGGGGGAGCGCGGGGAGCACTCCTGCACCTCCTGGCTTTATAGTAAGATAAGTTAAAAGACCTTAAACCTTTGCGTGGATGTTTCCAGTGGGCCCTATAAGTGAATATGACGGGCAGCACACTCCCAGTGTGGAACGAGTGCGGCATGGCGCCCGCCATATTCGATCCTTAGGCATTTGTTTTATGCCTGCAAAACCAGCTCAGCCTGAACCAATTTCTACACTGCAATACGGGGTGCATCAGAGACACAGTGGGGTCGATCTTGACTTTGTGCGATGCTGTAAGCCCGTTTTACATCTGATTGAAATCAGTGGAAATAAAAATGGGGAGAGCTGTAAAACGGGCTGCTGATTCACTCTCACCCATTTTACACTAATGCACAATCAGAATGACCCCCAGTGAGTGTGGTGCGAGAGAGGCACAGCGATACATGAGCTGACTGCTGCCCATCAGACTCTTTAATGCTGTTTGTTCCTATTTGTTCCTGTACCCAACGTTATCTAACCTGCTCTTATCCCTCCCATTCAGCAGTGTGCGCTGGGGTCACAGAGCGTTAATGATCTCAATGCTCCTCGCACACAAGAGAAGACTGAATACTTCTCACAGTATCCCGGCTGTGTGTCTGTCCCATGACTGAGGAACATGTTTGTGTCACATGGCTTCTGCTGTTTAAATAAATCCATTCACTCACAAATGAAATTATGTGTAACGTGACTGCTCATCTGTACAAAGACTTGGTGATGACAATTCCACTTTTACTGATGGATTTGCAACATGTTATCAGCCAAACACAGCCAGTGAAAGAAAGAAAGACTTGCATTTATATAGCGCCTTTCACGACCTCAGGACGTCCCAAAGCGCTTTACAGCCAATGAAGTACTTTTTTGAAGTGTAGTCACTGTTGTAATGTAGGAAACGCGGCAGCCAATTTGCGCACAGCAAGCTCCCACAAACAGCAATGTGATAATGACCAGATAATCTGTTTTTGATATGTTGATTGAGGGATAAATATTGGGCAGGACACTGGGGAGAACTCCCTTGCTCTTCTTTGAAATAGTGCCGTGGGATCTTTACCTCCACCTGAGGGGGCAGACGGGGCCTCGAATTAACATCTTATCCAAAAGACGGCACCTCCGACAGTGCAGCACTCCCTCAGCACTGCATTGGGAGTGTCAGCCTAGATTTTTGTGCTCAAGTCCCTGGAGTGGGACCTGAATCCACAACCTTCTGACTCAGAGGCGAGGGTGCGAACAACTGAGCCTTTAAAAAGAAAGAGAAGAAAAGGAAAAAAAGGAAGGAAGGAAAGACTTGCATTTATATAGCAGCTTTCACAACCTCAGGACGTCCCAAAGCACGTTACAGCCAATGAAGTATTTTTGAAGTGTAGTTGTCGTTGTAATGTAGGAAACACGGCAGCCAAATTCACGCACAGCAAGGTCCCACTAACAGCAATGTGATAATGATCAGAAAATCTGTTCTAGTGATGTTGATTGAGGGTTGAATATTGACCAGGATACCAGGGAGAACTCCCCTGGTTTTCTTTGAAATAGTGCCATGGGATCTTTTACATCCACCTGAGAGAGCAGACGTGGCCTTGTTTTAATGTCTCATCTGAAAGACGGCACCTCCGACAGTGCAGCGCTCCCTCAGCACTGCACTGGGAGTGTCAGCCTGGACTATGGGCTTAAGTCTCTGGAGTGGGGCTTGAACCCATGCTCTTCTGACTCAGAGGCAAGAATGCTACCCACTGAGCCCCGGCTGCACCATGAACACAATAGGGAGGGATTTTAATTCACCCCGATTGGCAGGAAAGGGACGGTGGAGCAGCTAAAATGGAACGGTGCCATTTCCCGCTCCATTCCCCCATTTTAACGCCGCTGGTTTTGGTGATGGCTGAAGCTCCTGGCGGTCTCATTAATAAATGCAAATCGGGGCTCCGTGAGGTACACGGGACTCCGATGGCATTTTAACCCGTTCCCAACCAGGTAAAGCACAGGAAAAGCTGTCTGAAAAGGGAGCAGCACCAGGCATTTCTGAAAATGAGGAGTCAACACAGGACTACATGCATGCTAAATAGCAGAAGCAGTATGCTATAGACAGGGCTAAGCGATCCCACAATCAACGGGTCAGATCAAAGCTCTGCGGTCCTGCTACATCCAGTCATAAATGGTGGTGGGCAATTAAACAACAGGAGGAGGTTCCATGAATATCCCCACCCACAATGATGGTGGAGCCCAGCACGTGAGTGCAAAAGACAAGGCTGAAGCGTTTGCAACCACCTTCAGCCAGAAATGCTGAGTGAATGATCCATATCGGCCTCCTCTTGAGGTCCCCACCATCACAGATGTCAGTCTTCAGCCAATTCGATTCACTCCACGAGAAATGGCTGAGTGCACTGGATACAGCAAAGGCTACGGGTCCCGACAACATCCCAGCTGTGGTGCTGAAGACTTGTGCTCCAGAACTAGCCGCGCATCTAGCCAAGCTGTTCCAGTACAGCTACAACACTGGCATCTACCCGACAAAGTGGAAAATTGTCTAGGTAGTCCTGTTCACAAGAAGCAGGACAAATCCAACCTGGCCAATGACCGCCCCATCAGCCTTCTCTCAATTATCAGCAAAGTGGTGGGAGGAGTCGTCAACAGTGCTATCAAGTGGCACTTACTCACCAAAAACCCAAATTGGACGGCTACTGTTTATCTCAGCAACCCTGGTCTAGGCAGTAGGACTAAATGGACAGCTACTTCAAAGAGCCGGCACAGGCATGAGGAGCGGAATGGCCTCCTTCTGGGCGGTAAAATTCTGCTTCAACGTAGCTGAAGGACCTTTTTACTATTATTTCATTTACAAGTGAGTGGCTCACACAAAATCTTAGCTTTGAGGGGTAGAAAATCTAAAGAAAAGCTTGTTTGTAGGGAAAAAAAATAAAGGCGACAGCTGTTGTCAGCAGACATTCCTGAAGGATTTCTCACTGGCAGATCCTGCCTCTTCCCACCACTTTCAAGCCCACCGATCCCTCGAACATTTTCTACATTTCAGCGTCGATCCCTCAACCTCTCTGGGGCCTTCTCAAAGACTGCAAACATTAATCACTGAAGTGCTCGCACAGCCCCAAACTCTGCCCATCCCCCGCCGCCACCGAGAGCTGAGAGGGTCTTTATGGGAGCCTCGAGAAATCAGGCAAGTGGCAGAAGTCGGCCCCCCACCCCGGTGCCCCCGACAATTCATCGGATCATACGTCTGACAAATGATTTTCTTCGGCGGTGTGGAAATCTCGGAGAGTGAGGTGACGAACTGATGATGGAGAAGAGCTTGAGGTCTAACTGAGGGAATGATGGCCGCCTATAAGGTGAGGTGTGGGAGGAGGGAGTCTTGGTGTGCTCTGCTCATTGCCTTTCAGCTCTCTGCTTGCTTCATTTGGTCCCAAAAGCTTAGGATGCGAGACTCGTGTGTCAGCCGTGGCTCAGTGGGTAGCACTCGCGCCTCTGAGTCAGAAGGTCCTTGGTTCAAGCCCCGCTCCATAGACTTGAGCACATAATCTAGGCCGACACTCCCACTGCAATACTGAGGGAGTGCAGCACTGCCGGAGGTGCCGTCTTTCAGATGAGACATTAAACCGGGGCTCCATCTGCCCTCTCAGGTTGACGTAAAAAAATCCCATGGCGCTATTTCGAAGAAGAGCAGAGGAGTTCTCCCCAGTGGCCTGGACAATATTCATCCTTCAACTGACATCACCAAAAAAAAAGAGATTATCTGGTCATTTATCACATTGCTGTTTGTGGGATCTTTCTCAGCTTCAGACCTCCTGCTCAAACCTCCTACAATCTGCTGTTCCACTTCAGTGGTATTCCCGGACTTGGTGTCCTCACAGCGTCCAGCTTGCGTTGAACTCTGCTGCTTGGCGATGAAGTAGTTCCACAAACCATGTGTGCGATGCCGTGGCTGTGAGTCCAAGAGGTGCTGAACCCAACAGCATCCCACACTAATCCAACCACTCTTGACAGGCAGGGTTGCTACCCAGTTAAAAACTTTCATCTGCCCCCTGGTCCAGCTCAAGCGTTTGTGCTTTGCTGCCACAACATCTGGTGCTTTGCTGTTTTGTAGCGAGTCTCAAACCCCTGTCCAACGTATTGGTTCGAGTCGTTCCTCTCCAACTGTCCCATTTCAATCAGGGCATCCCGACATTCAAACAAGAAATGCAGTAACAGCGCATAAAACACACAAACCAAACAAATCAACTGATCTTCCGATTCTACAGAAAACACGGTGCAGGGTGAGAGGGGCGGAATGTAGAGCCCCAAATAATTCACTTACAAATATACCCTGTAATAGGACTGGGGAGAGACTCTATCGGTGAGAGGCAGCGTTCTACATTCTGTCATAGAATCAGAGAATGATACAGAACAGAAGGAGGCCATTCGGCCCATCGTGCCTGTGCCGGCTCTTTGAAAGGGCTATCCAATTTTTTTTTTTTTAATTCACTTATGGGCTCTGGGCATCACTGGCAAGGCCAGCATTTATCGCCCATCACTAGTAGCCCTTGAGAAGGTGGTGGTGAGCCGCCTTCTTGAACCGCTGCAGTCCGTGTGGTGAAGGTAATCCCACAGTGCTGTTAGGGAGGGAGTTCCAGGATTTTGACCCAGCAACGATGAAGGATCGGCGATATACTTCCAAGTCAGGATGATGTGTGACTTGGAGGGGAACTTGGAGGTGGTGGTGTTCCCATGCGCCTGCTGCCCTTGTCCTTCTAGGTGGAAGAGGTTGCGGGTTTGGGAGGTGCTGCCGAAGAAGCCTTGGTGAATTAGTCCCACTCTCCTGCTCTTTCCCCATAGCCCTGTAATTATTTCCTTTCAAGTATTTATACAATTTCCTTTTGAAAGTTACTATTGAATCTGCTTCCTCCACCCTTTCAGGCAGCGCATTCCAGATCATAACAACTCGCTGTATAAAAAAAAGTCCTCATCTCGCCTCCGATTCTTTTGCCAATCACCTTAAATCTGTGTCCTCTGGTTACTGACCCTTCTGCCACTGGAAACAGTTTCTCCTTATTTACTCTATCGAAACCGTTCATGATTTTGAACACCTCTATTAAATCTCCTCTTAACCTTCTGTGCTCTAAGGAGAACAAACCCCAGCTTCTCCAGTCTCTCCACATAACTGAAGTCCTTTAGTGCGACTGTACCTGTATCACGGCAGCCAATGCCATGTTAAACCCACTGAGGGGAATTCATTGATCCCACTCTCAGTGGGCAATCCCACTCAAAGGGAGTATGGGGCGGAGAACCAGCCCGAGGGTCAAAGTAACGAAATCTCCAATCCATGCTGTCTTTCCCTTTGCAAACAGTTTTAATGTTGGGTTAAAGATTTATACTCATGGAGGGAAGGGAAGCCATGCCAATGAGATGCAGCAAAATCTCACCAAGAGGGCTGGCCAATATCTCACCGAGGTTTATCTATTGAGTAGCGGAGTCATATGGACTAGTACAGTCCCAGGTTAAATCCCTGGTCGGTGTTAAGTTAACTGATCTCACCCAGGGCAGCAGTGGGGCTGCCACAATTGGCCTCAGTGCCCCTTGGTTTAGCAAGGGGAAAAAAAACAGCCAGGGTTCCTTCTCTTGATCACTGTCTGGTGATCCTCCTGTACGTGGGCATCGAGTGAGGACAGTATTAGGCTCAGCTGGAGTGTTCTGCATTATCAAATACCCTGCCAACACTCTCTGTCCTTCTCACACAGGAATGATGTATTGGAGGATGCTTGGCACCTGAGCAGCTGTGTTCTGGCAGGGAGTCAAATTGGTCTTTGGCAGTAGCTTGAAATGGGCTCGTAATGAATCCACAGTCCATTTTATGGGAGTGAATGGGAAGAAAATCCAATGTGGTGTAGAACAGGAGGCTCTTTCGCTACAAGCCCCCTTTCCCACTATTGGAAAGACCAACTTCACCCCTAATGCCTTCAGGTCAAATGGGGGCGGTGAGAGAGCGGGAGCTTGGGTGAATGTTTAGCACTGTGAAGGTCCAGTGACGTGACAGGCATGGTGCTGCCCTCATCCTGTGAGAACTGCAGGCTGTGGACCCAGCGCCAGTGACTGGCATGGTGCTGCCCTCACCCTGTGTGAACTGCAGGCTGTGGTCCCAGCGCCAGTGACAGGCATGGTGCTGCCCTCACCCTGTGTGAACTGCAGGCTGTGGACCCAGCGCCAGTGATGGGCATGGTGCTGCCCTCAGCCTGTGTGAACTGCAGGCTGTGGACCCAGCGCCAGTGACGGGCATGGTGCTGCCCTCACCCTGTGTGAACTACAGGCTGTGGACCCAGCGCCAGTGACGGGCATGGTGCTGCCCTCACCCTGTGTGAACTACAGGCTGTGGACCCAGCGCCAGTGATGGGCATGGTGCTGCCCTCAGCCTGTGTGAACTGCAGGCTGTGGACCCAGTGCCAGTGATGGGCATGGTGCTGCCCTCACCCTGTGTGAACTGCAGGCTGTGGACCCAGCGCCAGTGATGGGCATGGTGCTGCCCGCACCCTGTGTGAACTGCAGGCTGTGGACCCAGCGCCAGTGACGGGCATGGTGCTGCCCTCACCCTGTGTGAACTGCAGGCTGTGGACCCAGTCAGCACCAGTGCAGTTTGCAGTCGTCAGGGCAGAAACTGACCTTTGCTGAGATTTGTTCCTGAAACAGTTCCCTGGAGCCTTGGTGTAAAAATGAAACTAAACAAACATCCTTGCACAACCTCCATGCTCACACTTTGATGTTGTTCATTCACCGAGTGTGGGCATCACCAGATAAACACATAGCTGATCAAAGCTTAGAATCCCAATGGACCAAACCCTTTCCCATTCACTCCCATTATATAGGATTTAAACTCCTTCCCATTCACTCCCATTGTACAGGATCCCAATGGATTTAAACTTCTTCCCATTCACTCCCATTGTACAGAATCCCAATGGATTTAAACTCCTTCCCATTCACTCCCATTGTACAGAATCCCAATGGATTTAAACTCCTTCCCATTCACTCCCATTGTACAGAATTTCAATGGACTTAAACCCCTTCCCGTTCACTTGAATTGTACAGAATCCCAATCGATCAAGCTCTTTCTAACATACTTCCATTATATGAAATTCCCATTTACTACCATTGTATAGAATCCCAATGGATCAAACCCTTTCCCATTCACTCCAACTATACAGAATTTCCAATCAAACAAACACTTTATCATTCATTCCCATTGTATAAAATCCTAATGGCCCAAACTTTTTCTCATCCAATCACATTGTCGAGAATTCCAACGGACCAGATCTCCTTCCCATTCACTCCCATTATACAGTGTTCCTATTGCATGTAGAAAGTCACACAACACCAGGTTATAGTCCAACAGCTTTATTTGAAATCACAAGCTTTCGGAGCGCTGCTCCTTCGTCACTTCACCTGACGAAGGAGCAGCGCTCCAAAAGCTTGTGATTTCAAATAAAGCTGTTGGACTATAACCTGGTGTTGTGTGACTTTCTACATTTGTCCACCCCAGTCCAACACCGGCATCTCCACATCATTCCTATTGCATGACTGGGAAGTGATTTGGAGAAGGGAAAGGATTTTGTAGTGTACTATAGGGGGATTCCCGAAGAGCATTGGAAACTCAGGAAAAGCAGGATAAACAGTGGGAATTCATCCCTTATATATAGCAAAGGGATGTCAGCAGTTTATGTGAATATAATACCTTGCTAATAGTGCATGTGTTGGGTATACTCCATGCAGGTTCCACTCTCAGGTGATGGGCAACATAGATGTTTAACTCTGATCCGTCCCCTGATGATAATGAGCAAGGTACCCAGTGGAGAGAGGGCTCGCATTGGGACTGGCACTTGGTGTTGTTAACAGCTTTTGGTTCAAATGAGGAGCAGGTCAAAGGGCACAATTGGAACAGGACACGTGTTAAATTGGAATTGGAATGGGGGTGTTAAATTATTGGGGCTTCTCCCACTGCGCTGCCATAACTTTGACAGAAGCCTCGATTACCCGGGTGAACAGGTCTCCGCCAAAGGTATGACGGTGGAGCGGGTGGAGCCATGAGGGCAGTGACCCCCCCCCGCCAGAGGGTCAGAGCAAGAAAGCAGTGAAGGAGACAATGAAAGATTAGAGACAGAGGGAGGGATGAATACGCCAGTATTACAAGTTCCCGGTTCCGTCAGACTTTTCAGTCTTGCTGAAGCTGGATCGTAACTTTCAGCCTCGTTAGACTAACATTACAACAGAAAGTAAAACAATCGCAGCTCGTGGGCATAAACCAATGGCCCTCACTCTGTTGTCTGTTTGGTGTCTCTCTCTGTGTTGGAGACTTTGGGGGTGATGGTTGAGGTTTCTCTTGTTGAGTTGAAAGGAATAGAAGGATATGCTGATAGGCTGAGATGAGGTAGGGTGGGAGGAGGCTCGTGTGGAGCAGAAACACTGGCATAGACCCATTGGGCCAAATGGACTGTTTGTGCTGTAGACTCTATACTCGATGTAACTCACCTGGACCCGTGCCTCTGTGAGTTTGGTCCTCTGGGCCAGCTCCTCTCTGGTGTAGATGTCTGGGTAGTGGGTCCTCTCGAAGGCTTTCTCCAACTCTTCCAACTGCTCCGCGGTAAACGTGGTGCGACTGCGACGCTGCTTTCGTTTCAGCGGGAGGTCCGGCTCGGACTCCACGTCAGAGGTCCCATCGTCCAAGCGATTGCCTATTGAGGGGTAATATGCAAAAGAATCATTAATGAATGGGGTTTAAAGAATGACATGAGTCGAAGAAGACTTCATATGGCGCCAAGGACATCCGAATGCCCAACCAAAGTAATGTAGAGTATAGACGGGGCCAAGATTAGAATGAGGGACAGTCCAAATCTTCAATGTACTTCCAATCAAAGACTATAGAAAGAAACTCCTCTCGATGGGACAGTTCTGCTGTGCAGCTATTCAGCCATGAGGTCTCGCAAAACAGGCGTTAGCAAATCAGCAACTCATTTCCTTGAAATTCGGGTGGGGTGTAAAACAGGCCACTGATTCGCAATGGCTCGTTTTGCACTTCCGCCCAGGAGGATGCCCCGCCCCCGCCCCGCCCGCCGTGTCACATAAACAGCATGTGCTAGCGACATCTAGTGGCAGAATATCATTACCATGCCAACGTTTTCTGATTCCATAACAACTCTGAGTGACGTGACAATGACTCCAATCTCATGTACAGCTGCTAATGGAGCAGCTCTGCTCAGTGCCCTGAACTCAGGCTTCAGCCTCAAGCCATGTCAGGGCCCAGTGCGACGGATCCAGTGCGAAGGATCCAGGATCCAGCATACGGGATAATTTCCTTTATTAGTCAAGGCATAGAATATAAGAGAAGGGAGGTTATGCTTGAACTGTATAAAACACTAGTTAGGCCGCAGCTAGAATACTGCGTACAGTTCTGGTCACCATGTTACAGGAAGGATGTGATTGCACTAGAGGGGGTGCAGAGGAGATTTACGAGGATGTTGCCAGCACTGGAAAATTTTAGCTATGAGGAAAGATTGGATAGGCTGGGGTTGTTTTCTTTGGAAAAGAAGAGGCTGAGGGGAGACTTGATTAAGGTGTATAAAATTATGAGGGGCCTAGATAGAGTGGATAGGAAGGACCTATTTCCCTTAGCAGAGAGGTTACTAACTGGGGGCATAGGTTTAAAGTAATTGGTGGAAGGATTAGGGGGGAGTTGGAGAACTTTTTTCACCCAGAGGATGGTGGGGGTCGGGAACTCACTGCCTAAAAGGGTGGTAGAGGCAGAGACCACCATCACATTTAAAACGTACTTGGATATGCACTGGAAGTGCCGCAACCTACAAGACTACAGACCAAGAGCTGGAAAGTGGGATTAGGCGGGATAGCTCTTTTATGGCCAGCACAGACACAATGGGCCGAATGGCCTCCTTCTGTGCTGTAAATTTCCATGATTCTATGAGGATCCAGTGTGAAGGACCCAGTGTGAAGGACCCAGTGCGAAGGACCCAATGCGAAGGACCCAGTGCGAAGGATCCAGTGCGAAGGACCCAGTGCGAAGGACCCAGTGCAAAGGACCCAGTGCGAAGGATCCAGTGCAAAGGACCCAGTGTAGAGGACCCAGTGTGAAGGATACAGTGTGAAGGACCCAGTGTGAAGGATCCAGTGTGAAGGACCCAGTGTGAAGGACCCAGTGTGAAGGACCCAGTATAGAGGATGAAGTGTGAAGGACCCAGTGTGAAGGACCCAGTGTGAAGGATCCAGTGTGAAGGACCCAGTGTGAAGGACCCAGTGTGAAGGACCCAGTGTGAAGGACCCAGTGTGAAGGACCCAGTGTGAAGGATCCAGTGTGAAGGACCCAGTGTGAAGGATCCAGTGTGAAGGACCCAGTGTGAAGGACCCAGTGTGAAGGACCCAGTGTGGAGGATCCAGTGTGAAGGACCCAGTGTGAAGGACCCAGTGTGAAGGACCCAGTGTAGAGGACCCAGTGTGAAGGATCCAGTGTGAAGGACCCAGTGTGAAGGATCCAGTGTGAAGGATCCAGTGTGAAGGATCCAGTGTGAAGGATCCAGTGTGAAGGACCCAGTGTGAAGGACCCAGTGTGAAGGACCCAGAGTGAAGGATCCAATGTGAAGGATCCAGTGTGAAGGACCAAGTGTGAAGGACCCAGTGTGGAGGACCCAGTGTGAAGGACCCAGTGTGAGGGATCCAGTGTGAAGGACCCAGTGTGAAGGACCCAGTATAGAGGATTCAGTGTGAAGGACCCAGTGTGAAGGACCCAGTATAGAGGATCCAGTGTGAAGGACCCAGTGTTAAGGACCCAGTGTGAAGGACCCAGTGTGAAGGATCGAGTGTGAAGGACCCAGTATAGAGGATCCAGTGTGAAGGACCCAGTGTGAAGGACCCAGTGTGAAGGACCCTGTGCGAAGGACCCAGTGCGAAGGATACAGTGCGAAGGACCCAGTGTGAAGGACCCAGTGTGAAGGACTCAGTGTGAAGGACCCAGTGTGAAGGGCCCAGTGTGAAGGATCCAGTGTGAAGGACCCAGTGTGAAGGACCCAGTGTGAAGGATCCAGTGTGAAGGATCCAGTGTGAAGGACCCAGTGTGAAGGGCCCAGTGTGAAGGACCCAGTGTGAAGGATCCAGTGTGAAGGACCCAGTGTGAAGGATCCAGTGTGAAGGACCCAGTGTGAAGGACCCAATGTAAAGGATCCAGTGTGAAGGACCCAGTGTAAAGGATCCAGTGTGAAGGACCCAGTGTGAAGGGCCCAGTGTGAAGGACCCAGTGTAGAGGAGCCAGTGTAGAGGACCCAATGTGAAGGACCCAGTGCAGAGGACCCAGTGTAGAGGACCCAGTGTGAAGGACGAAGTGTGAAGGACCCAGTGTTAAGGATCCAGTGTGAAGGCCCAGTGTGAAGGATCCAGTGTGAAGGACCCAGTGTGAAGGACCCAGTGTGAAGGATCCAGTGTGAAGGCCCCAGTGTGAAGGGTCCAGTGTGAAGGACCCAGTGTGAAGGACCCAGTGTAAAGGACCCAGTGTGAAGGACCCAGTGTGAAGGACCCAGTGTAAAGGATCCAGTGTGAAGGACCAAGTGTGACGGACCCAGTGTGAAGGACCCAGTGTGAAGGATCCAGTGTGAAGGACCCAGTGTAAAGGATCCAGTGTGAAAGGCCCAGTGTGAAGGACCCAGGGTAGAGGACCCAGTGTGAAGGACCCAGTGTGAAGGATCCAGTGTGAAGGATCCAGTGTGAAGGATCCAGTGTGAATGACCCAGTGTGAAGGACCCAGTGTGAAGGACCCAGTGTGAAGGATCCAGTGTGAAGGACCCAGTGTGAAGGATCCAGTGTGAAGGACCCAGTGTGAAGGACCCAGTGTGAAGGACCCAATGTGAAGGACCCAGTGTGAAGGATCCAGTGTGAAGGACCCAGTGTGAAGGATCCAGTGTGAAGGACCCAGTGTGAAGGACCCAGTGTGAAGGACCCAGTGTGAAGGACCCAGTGTGAAGGATCCAGTGTGAAGGACCCAGTGTGAAGGACCCAGTGTGAAGGACCCAGTGTGAAGGATCCAGTGTGAAGGATCCAGTGTGAAGGACCCAGTGTGAAGGATCCAGTGTGAAGGACCCAGTGTGAAGGACCCAGTGTGAAGGACCCAGTGTGAAGGATCCAGTGTGAAGGACCCAGTGTGAAGGACACAGTGTGAAGGATCCAGTGTGAAGGACCCAGTGTGAAGGACCCAGTGTGAAGGACCCAGTGTAGAGGACCCAGTGTGAAGGATCCAGTGTGAAGGACCCAGTGTGAATGACCCAGTGTGAAGGACCCAGTGTAGAGGACCCAGTGTAGAGGACCCAGTGTGAAGGACCCAGTGTGTAGGACCCAGTGTGAAGGACCCAGTGTGGAGGACCCAGTGTGAAGGACCCAGTGTGAAGGACCCAGTGTAGAGGATCCAGTGTGAAGGACCCAGTGTGAAGGACCCAGTATAGAGGATCCAGTGTGAAGGACCCAGTGTGAATGACCCAGTGTGAAGGATCCAGTGTGAAGGGCCCAGTGTGAAGGACCCAGTGTGAAGGGCCCAGTGTGAAGGACCCAGTGTGAAGGACCCAGTGTGAAGGACCCAGTGTAGAGGATCCAGTGTGAAGGACCCAGTGTGAAGGACCCAGTGTGAAGGACCCAGTGTGAAGGACCCAGTGTGAAGGACCCAGTGCGAAGGACCCAGTGCGAAGGACCCAGTGCGAAGGACCCAGTGCGAAGGATCCAGTGCGAAGGATCCAGTGCGAAGGACCCAGTGTAGAGGACCCAGTGTGAAGGATCCAGTGTGAAGGACCCAGTGTGAAGGACCCAGTGCGAAGGACCCAGTGCGAAGGACCCAGTGCGAAGGACCCAGTGCGAAGGATCCAGTGCGAAGGATCCAGTGCGAAGGACCCAGTGCGAAGGACCCAGTGCGAAGGACCCAGTGCGAAGGATCCAGTGCGAAGGATCCAGTGTGAAGGACCCAGTGTAGAGGACCCAGTGTGAAGGATCCAGTGTGAAGGACCCAGTGTGAATGACCCAGTGTGAAGGACCCAGTGTAGAGGACCCAGTGTAGAGGACCCAGTGTGAAGGACCCAGTGTGTAGGACCCAGTGTGAAGGACCCAGTGTGGAGGACCCAGTGTGAAGGACCCAGTGTGAAGGACCCAGTGTAGAGGATCCAGTGTGAAGGACCCAGTGTGAAGGACCCAGTGTGAAGGACCCAGTGCGAAGGACCCAGTGCGAAGGACCCAGTGCGAAGGACCCAGTGTGAAGGACCCAGTGCGAAGGACCCAGTGCGAAGGACCCAGTGCGAAGGACCCAGTGTGAAGGACACAGTGTGAAGGACCCAGTGTGAAGGACCCAGTGCGAAGGACCCAGTGCGAAGGACCCAGTGCGAAGGACCCAGTGTGAAGGACACAGTGTGAAGGACCCAGTGTGAAGGACCCAGTGCGAAGGACCCAGTGCGAAGGATCCAGTGCGAAGGATCCAGTGCGAAGGACCCAGTGTGAAGGACCCAGTGTGAATGACCCAGTGCGAAGGACCCAGTGTGAAGGACACAGTGTGAAGGATCCAGTGCGAGGGCACTAACTGTTGTTGGTTCCACAAAAGCAAGCACTTTGCGGGGCCTCACCCAGACTCCACGTGTGATCATAGGCAGTGAAGGTTAGCAGGCTATTCAACTGTAAAGGGCATCACAGCTGAGCCTGATCCTGCCCTCACCTGATGTGCACACAGGCACTATCCGGCAAGCATCCCAGGTTAGTGATCGGGAACAGCAACCTTCCTTACCCTGAGAGGGGGCTGATGGGGATTGGTGCCCAGCTGAGGTCAGATAGACTCAGTCCGGAATGGAGATGGAAACAGGGCCCTTTCTGTGCACAATGGCTCAGTATCATTGGACCATCATGGGATCACAATTTAAACTGAGTTCCGACTCATAGACAACAGCACCATAAAAAGGTAGGGCTCGTCTCTCCTGTAGATGTACAAGGGGTTGAGAAATATTTTTCTTTTATATTTCTACAAGATTGGACTCGTTGACTAAGACCCTGATAGGGTTAATGTCAGATCCATGCACTTCTCGAAGAGTGAAGGATATATAATCCAGTCGCGGACTGGTTGCAGGAAGGCAGCTGTGGGGCTCCTGTGAAAATCAGTCCTGGCCTGCTAACATTTCTCAGCCTCACCATCAGGGTGTCACGCTAGAGGGTTTAGCACATCAGCCAGTTACCACAGCACTGCGGGAAGTTCTGAAGACACCAGGTATGCGGCACAGCAAACGTACCAAGTAGTTCCTTCACATTGCCCACCGAATTCCTCTGACAATTTCTCCCTTTGGCTGTGCTCTCTGGAACACGCTGAACCCTGCTGGGTCACTGGGCACCTCCTAGTCCCTTTTCCATCTGCCAGTGCTCCATGTGTGAGTCTGGGCAGTGACTGCCAGCGGTGTATTCGACCGAGCGAGACATCATAGCTGCACCCGCTCCTGTCCACACACACGGAATTCGCCACAGGAGTCCCTGGTTAATGATCTACTGCAGGAACCTTGGTTGATTTTCCACTCCCTAACCCGGGGGCTCCTCAACTGCTCAACTGACAGAGATCATCTAATTAAGAGCTGACTACACATCAAACCTTCCCCTCACTGTAACACGCTGATATAACACACCCCTCACTATAACTCTTATATACCTGACACCCCTCACTGTAACACACTGATATAACACACCCCTCACTGTAACATGCTGATATAACACACCCCTCACTGTAACACTCTGATATAAAACTCCCCTCACTGTTACACGCTGATATAACACACCCCTCACTATAACTCTTATATACCTGACACCCCTCACTGTAACACTCTGATATAACACACCCCTCACTGTAACATGCTGATATAACACACCCCTCACTGTAACACGCTGATATAACACACCCCTCACTGTAACACGCTGATATAACACACCCCTCACTATAACTCTTACATACCTGACACCCCTCACTGTAACACACTGATATAACACACCCCTCACTGTAACATGCTGATATAACACACCCCTCACTGTAACACGCTGATATAACACACCCCTCACTGTAACACGCTGATATAACACACCCCTCACTGTAACACTCTGATATAACACACCCCTCACTGTAACACTCTAATATAACACACCCCTCACTGTAACACTCTGAGAAAACACACCCTTCACTGTAACACGCTGATATAACACACCCCTCACTGTAACACTCTGATATAACAGACCCCGCACTGTAACACGCTGATATAACACACCCCTCACTGTAACACTCTGATATAACACACCCCTCACTGTAACACGCTGATATAACACACCCCTCACTGTAACACTCTGATATAACACACCCCTCACTGTAACACGCTGATATAACACACCCCTCACTGTAACACTCTGATATAACACACCCTCAATGTAACACTCTGATATAAAACTCCCCTCACTGTTACACGCTGATATAACACACCCCTCACTATAACTCTTATATACCTGACACCCCTCACTGCAACACACTGATATAACACACCCCTCACTGTAACATGCTGATATAACACACCCCTCACTGTAACACGCTGATATAACACACCCCTCACTGTAACACTCTGATATAACACACCCCTCACTATAACTCTTATATACCTGACACCCCTCACTGTAACACACTGATATAACACACCCCTCACTGTAACATGCTGATATAACACACCCCTCACTGTAACACGCTGATATAACACACCGCTCACTGTAACACTCTTGATATAACACACCCCTCACTGTAACACTCTGATATAACACACCCCTCACTGTAACACGCTGATATAACACACCCCTCACTGTAACACTCTGATATAACACACACCTCACTGTAACACTCTGATATAACACACCCCTCACTGTAACACTTATATACCCGACACCTGTCACTGTAACACTCTGATATAACACACCCTTCACTGTAACACGCTGATATGACACACCCCTCACTGTAACACTCTGATATAACACACCCTCACTGTAACACGCTGATATAACACACCCCTCACTTTAACACTCTGATATAACACACCCCTCACTGTAACACGCTGATATAACACACCCCTCACTGTAACACGCTGATATAACACACCCCTCACTGTAACACGCTGATATAACACACCCCTCACTGTAACACGCTGATATAACACACCCCTCACTGTAACACTCTGATATAACACACCCCTCACTGTAACACTCTGATATAACACACCCCTCACTGTAACACTCTGATATAACACACCCCTCACTGTAACACGCTGATATAACACACCCCTCACTGTAACACGCTGATATAACACACCGCTCACTGTAACACTCTTGATATAACACACCCCTCACTGTAACACTCTGATATAACACACCCTCACTGTAACACGCTGATATAACACACCGCTCACTGTAACACTCTTGATATAACACACCCCTCACTGTAACACTCTGATATAACACACCCTCACTGTAACACGCTGATATAACACACCCCTCACTTTAACACTCTGATATAACACACCGCTCACTGTAACACTCTGATATAACACACCCCTCACTGTAACACTTATATACCCGACACCTGTCACTGTAACACTCTGATATAACACACCCCTCACTGTAACACTCTGATATAACACACCCCTCACTGTAACACTCTTGATATAACACACCCCTCACTGTAACACTCTGCTTTAACACACCCCTCACTGTAACACGCTGATATAACACGCCCCTCACTGTAACACTCTGATATAACACACCCCTCACTGTAACACTCTAATATAACACACCCCTCACTGTAACACGCTGATATAACACATCCCTCATTGTAACACTCGGATATAACACGCCCCTCACTGTAACACTCTGATATAACACACCCCTCACTGTAACACTCTGATATAACACACCCCTCACTGTAACACTCTGATATAACACACCCCTCACTGTAACACTCTGATATAACACACCCCTCACTGTAACACGCTGATATAACACACCCCTCACTGTAACACTCTGATATAACACACCGCTCACTTTAACACTCTGATATAACACACCCCTCTCTGTAACACTCTGATATAACACACCCCTCACTGTAACACTCTGATATAACACACCCCTCACTGTAACACGCTGATATAACACACCCCTCACTGTAACACTCTGATATAACACGCCCCTCACTTCAACACTCTGATATAACACACCCCTCACTGTAACACTCTGATATAACACACCCCTCACTGTAACACTCTGATATAACACACCACTCACTGTAACACTCTGATATAACACACCCCTCACTGGAACACGCTGATATAACACACCCCTCACTGTAACACTCTGATATAACACGCCCCTCACTTCAACACTGATATAACACACCACTCACTGTAACACGCTGATATAACACACCCCTCACTGTAACACTCTGATATAACACACCCCTCACTGTAACACGCTGATATAACACACCCCTCACTGTAACACGCTGATATAACACAGCCCTCACTGTAACACGCTGATATAACACACCCCTCACTGTAACACTCTGTTATAACACGCCCCTCACTTCAACACTGATACGACACACCCCTCACTGTAACACTCTGATATAACACACCCCTCACTGTAACACTCTGATATAACACACCCCTCACTGTAACACTCTGATATAACACACCCCTCACTGTAACACTCTGATATAACACACCCCTCAGTGTAACACGCTGATATAACACACCCCTCACTGTAACACGCTGATATAACACACCGCTCACTGTAACACTCTTGATATAACACACCCCTCACTGTAACACTCTGATATAACACACCCTCACTGTAACACGCTGATATAACACACCGCTCACTGTAACACTCTTGATATAACACACCCCTCACTGTAACACTCTGATATAACACACCCTCACTGTAACACGCTGATATAACACACCCCTCACTTTAACACTCTGATATAACACACCCCTCACTGTAACACTCTGATATAACACACCCCTCACTGTAACACGCTGATATAACACACCCCTCACTGTAAAACGCTGATATAACACGCCCCTCACTGTAACACTCTGATATAACACACCCCTCACTGTAACACTCTAATATAACACACCCCTCACTGTAACACGCTGATATAACACATCCCTCACTGTAACACTCTGATATAACATGCCCCTCACTGTAACACTCTGATATAACACACCGCTCACTGTAACACTCTGATATAACACACCCCTCACTGTAACACTCTGATATAACACACCCCTCACTGTAACACGCTGATATAACACACCCCTCACTGTAACACTCTGATATAACACACCGCTCACTGTAACACTCTGATATAACACACCCCTCACTGTAACACTCTGATATAACACACCCCTCACTGTAACACTCTGATATAACACACCCCTCACTGTAACACGCTGATATAACACACCCCTCACTGTAACACTCTGATATAACACGCCCCTCACTTCAACACTCTGATATAACACACCCCTCACTGTAACACTCTGATATAACACACCACTCACTGTAACACTCTGATATAACACACCCCTCACTGGAACACGCTGATATAACACACCCCTCACTGTAACACTCTGATATAACACGCCCCTCACTTCAACACTGATATAACACACCACTCACTGTAACACTCTGATATAACACACCCCTCACTGTAACACGCTGATATAACACACCCCTCACTGTAACACTCTGATATAACACACCCCTCACTGTAACACGCTGATATAACACACCCCTCACTGTAACACTCTGATATAACACACCCCTCACTGTAACACGCTGATATAACACACCCCTCACTGTAACACGCTGATATAACACAGCCCTCACTGTAACACGCTGATATAACACACCCCTCACTGTAACACTCTGATATAACACACCACTCACTGTAACACTCTGATATAACACACCCCTCACTGTAACACGCTGATATAACACACCCCTCACTGTAACACTCTGATATAACACACCCCTCACTGTAACACGCTGATATAACACACCCCTCACTGTAACACGCTGATATAACACACCCCTCACTGTAACACTCTGATATAACACGCCCCTCACTTCAACACTGTTATAACACACCCCTCACTGTAACACTCTGATATAACACACCCCTCACTGTAACACTCTGATATAACACACCCCTCACTGTAACACGCTGATATAACACACCGCTCACTGTAACACTCTTGATATAACACACCCCTCACTGTAACACTCTGATATAACACACCCTCACTGTAACACGCTGATATAACACACCCCTCACTTTAACACTCTGATATAACACACCGCTCACTGTAACACTCTGATATAACACACCCCTCACTGTAACACTTATATACCCGACACCTGTCACTGTAACACTCTGATATAACACACCCCTCACTGTAACACTCTGATATAACACACCCCTCACTGTAACACTCTTGATATAACACACCCCTCACTGTAACACTCTGCTTTAACACACCCCTCACTGTAACACGCTGATATAACACGCCCCTCACTGTAACACTCTGATATAACACACCCCTCACTGTAACACTCTAATATAACACACCCCTCACTGTAACACGCTGATATAACACATCCCTCATTGTAACACTCGGATATAACACGCCCCTCACTGTAACACTCTGATATAACACACCCCTCACTGTAACACTCTGATATAACACACCCCTCACTGTAACACTCTGATATAACACACCCCTCACTGTAACACTCTGATATAACACACCCCTCACTGTAACACGCTGATATAACACACCCCTCACTGTAACACTCTGATATAACACACCGCTCACTTTAACACTCTGATATAACACACCCCTCTCTGTAACACTCTGATATAACACACCCCTCACTGTAACACTCTGATATAACACACCCCTCACTGGAACACGCTGATATAACACACCCCTCACTGTAACACTCTGATATAACACGCCCCTCACTTCAACACTGATATAACACACCACTCACTGTAACACGCTGATATAACACACCCCTCACTGTAACACTCTGATATAACACACCCCTCACTGTAACACGCTGATATAACACACCCCTCACTGTAACACGCTGATATAACACAGCCCTCACTGTAACACGCTGATATAACACACCCCTCACTGTAACACTCTGTTATAACACGCCCCTCACTTCAACACTGATACGACACACCCCTCACTGTAACACTCTGATATAACACACCCCTCACTGTAACACTCTGATATAACACACCCCTCACTGTAACACTCTGATATAACACACCCCTCACTGTAACACTCTGATATAACACACCCCTCAGTGTAACACGCTGATATAACACACCCCTCACTGTAACACGCTGATATAACACACCGCTCACTGTAACACTCTTGATATAACACACCCCTCACTGTAACACTCTGATATAACACACCCTCACTGTAACACGCTGATATAACACACCGCTCACTGTAACACTCTTGATATAACACACCCCTCACTGTAACACTCTGATATAACACACCCTCACTGTAACACGCTGATATAACACACCCCTCACTTTAACACTCTGATATAACACACCCCTCACTGTAACACTCTGATATAACACACCCCTCACTGTAACACGCTGATATAACACACCCCTCACTGTAAAACGCTGATATAACACGCCCCTCACTGTAACACTCTGATATAACACACCCCTCACTGTAACACTCTAATATAACACACCCCTCACTGTAACACGCTGATATAACACATCCCTCACTGTAACACTCTGATATAACATGCCCCTCACTGTAACACTCTGATATAACACACCGCTCACTGTAACACTCTGATATAACACACCCCTCACTGTAACACTCTGATATAACACACCCCTCACTGTAACACGCTGATATAACACACCCCTCACTGTAACACTCTGATATAACACACCGCTCACTGTAACACTCTGATATAACACACCCCTCACTGTAACACTCTGATATAACACACCCCTCACTGTAACACTCTGATATAACACACCCCTCACTGTAACACGCTGATATAACACACCCCTCACTGTAACACTCTGATATAACACGCCCCTCACTTCAACACTCTGATATAACACACCCCTCACTGTAACACTCTGATATAACACACCACTCACTGTAACACTCTGATATAACACACCCCTCACTGGAACACGCTGATATAACACACCCCTCACTGTAACACTCTGATATAACACGCCCCTCACTTCAACACTGATATAACACACCACTCACTGTAACACTCTGATATAACACACCCCTCACTGTAACACGCTGATATAACACACCCCTCACTGTAACACTCTGATATAACACACCCCTCACTGTAACACGCTGATATAACACACCCCTCACTGTAACACTCTGATATAACACACCCCTCACTGTAACACGCTGATATAACACACCCCTCACTGTAACACGCTGATATAACACAGCCCTCACTGTAACACGCTGATATAACACACCCCTCACTGTAACACTCTGATATAACACACCACTCACTGTAACACTCTGATATAACACACCCCTCACTGTAACACGCTGATATAACACACCCCTCACTGTAACACTCTGATATAACACACCCCTCACTGTAACACGCTGATATAACACACCCCTCACTGTAACACGCTGATATAACACACCCCTCACTGTAACACTCTGATATAACACGCCCCTCACTTCAACACTGTTATAACACACCCCTCACTGTAACACTCTGATATAACACACCCCTCACTGTAACACTCTGATATAACACACCCCTCACTGTAACACGCTGATATAACACACCGCTCACTGTAACACTCTTGATATAACACACCCCTCACTGTAACACTCTGATATAACACACCCTCACTGTAACACGCTGATATAACACACCCCTCACTTTAACACTCTGATATAACACACCGCTCACTGTAACACTCTGATATAACACACCCCTCACTGTAACACTTATATACCCGACACCTGTCACTGTAACACTCTGATATAACACACCCCTCACTGTAACACTCTGATATAACACACCCCTCACTGTAACACTCTTGATATAACACACCCCTCACTGTAACACTCTGCTTTAACACACCCCTCACTGTAACACGCTGATATAACACGCCCCTCACTGTAACACTCTGATATAACACACCCCTCACTGTAACACTCTAATATAACACACCCCTCACTGTAACACGCTGATATAACACATCCCTCATTGTAACACTCGGATATAACACGCCCCTCACTGTAACACTCTGATATAACACACCCCTCACTGTAACACTCTGATATAACACACCCCTCACTGTAACACTCTGATATAACACACCCCTCACTGTAACACTCTGATATAACACACCCCTCACTGTAACACGCTGATATAACACACCCCTCACTGTAACACTCTGATATAACACACCGCTCACTTTAACACTCTGATATAACACACCCCTCTCTGTAACACTCTGATATAACACACCCCTCACTGTAACACTCTGATATAACACACCCCTCACTGTAACACGCTGATATAACACACCCCTCACTGTAACACTCTGATATAACACGCCCCTCACTTCAACACTCTGATATAACACACCCCTCACTGTAACACTCTGATATAACACACCCCTCACTGTAACACTCTGATATAACACACCACTCACTGTAACACTCTGATATAACACACCCCTCACTGGAACACGCTGATATAACACACCCCTCACTGTAACACTCTGATATAACACGCCCCTCACTTCAACACTGATATAACACACCACTCACTGTAACACGCTGATATAACACACCCCTCACTGTAACACTCTGATATAACACACCCCTCACTGTAACACGCTGATATAACACACCCCTCACTGTAACACGCTGATATAACACAGCCCTCACTGTAACACGCTGATATAACACACCCCTCACTGTAACACTCTGTTATAACACGCCCCTCACTTCAACACTGATATGACACACCCCTCACTGTAACACTCTGATATAACACACCCCTCACTGTAACACTCTGATATAACACACCCCTCACTGTAACACTCTGATATAACACACCCCTCACTGTAACACTCTGATATAACACACCCCTCAGTGTAACACGCTGATATAACACACCCCTCACTGTAACACGCTGATATAACACACCGCTCACTGTAACACTCTTGATATAACACACCCCTCACTGTAACACTCTGATATAACACACCCTCACTGTAACACGCTGATATAACACACCGCTCACTGTAACACTCTTGATATAACACACCCCTCACTGTAACACTCTGATATAACACACCCTCACTGTAACACGCTGATATAACACACCCCTCACTTTAACACTCTGATATAACACACCCCTCACTGTAACACTCTGATATAACACACCCCTCACTGTAACACGCTGATATAACACACCCCTCACTGTAAAACGCTGATATAACACGCCCCTCACTGTAACACTCTGATATAACACACCCCTCACTGTAACACTCTAATATAACACACCCCTCACTGTAACACGCTGATATAACACATCCCTCACTGTAACACTCTGATATAACATGCCCCTCACTGTAACACTCTGATATAACACACCGCTCACTGTAACACTCTGATATAACACACCCCTCACTGTAACACTCTGATATAACACACCCCTCACTGTAACACGCTGATATAACACACCCCTCACTGTAACACTCTGATATAACACACCGCTCACTGTAACACTCTGATATAACACACCCCTCACTGTAACACTCTGATATAACACACCCCTCACTGTAACACTCTGATATAACACACCCCTCACTGTAACACGCTGATATAACACACCCCTCACTGTAACACTCTGATATAACACGCCCCTCACTTCAACACTCTGATATAACACACCCCTCACTGTAACACTCTGATATAACACACCACTCACTGTAACACTCTGATATAACACACCCCTCACTGGAACACGCTGATATAACACACCCCTCACTGTAACACTCTGATATAACACGCCCCTCACTTCAACACTGATATAACACACCACTCACTGTAACACTCTGATATAACACACCCCTCACTGTAACACGCTGATATAACACACCCCTCACTGTAACACTCTGATATAACACACCCCTCACTGTAACACGCTGATATAACACACCCCTCACTGTAACACTCTGATATAACACACCCCTCACTGTAACACGCTGATATAACACACCCCTCACTGTAACACGCTGATATAACACAGCCCTCACTGTAACACGCTGATATAACACACCCCTCACTGTAACACTCTGATATAACACACCACTCACTGTAACACTCTGATATAACACACCCCTCACTGTAACACGCTGATATAACACACCCCTCACTGTAACACTCTGATATAACACACCCCTCACTGTAACACGCTGATATAACACACCCCTCACTGTAACACGCTGATATAACACACCCCTCACTGTAACACTCTGATATAACACGCCCCTCACTTCAACACTGTTATAACACACCCCTCACTGTAACACTCTGATATAACACACCCCTCACTGTAACACTCTGATATAACATGCCCCTCACTGTAACACTCTGATATAACACACCACTCACTGTAACACTCTGATATAACACACCCCTCACTGGAACACGCTGATATAACACACCCCTCACTGTAACACTCTGATATAACACGCCCCTCACTTCAACACTGATGTAACACACCACTAACTGTAACACTCTGATATAACACACCCCTCACTGTAACACGCTGATATAACACACCCCTCACTGTAACACTCTGATATAACACACCCCTCACTGTAACATGCTGATATAACACACCCCTCACTGTAACACTCTGATATAACACACCCCTCACTGTAACACGCTGATATAACACAACCCTCACTGTAACACGCTGATATAACACAGCCCTCACTGTAACACGCTGATATAACACACCCCTCACTGTAACACTCTGTTATAACACGCCCCTCACTTCAACACTGATATGACACACCCCTCACTGTAACACTCTGATATAACACACCCCTCACTGTAACACTCTGATATAACACACCCCTCACTGTAACACTCTGATATAACACACCCCTCACTGTAACACTCTGATATAACACACCCCTCAGTGTAACACGCTGATATAACACACCCCTCACTGTAACACGCTGATATAACACACCGCTCACTGTAACACTCTTGATATAACACACCCCTCACTGTAACACTCTGATATAACACACCCTCACTGTAACACGCTGATATAACACACCGCTCACTGTAACACTCTTGATATAACACACCCCTCTCTGTAACACTCTGATATAACACACCCTCACTGTAACACGCTGATATAACACACCCCTCACTTTAACACTCTGATATAACACACCCCTCACTGTAACACTCTGATATAACACACCCCTCACTGTAACACTTATATACCCGACACCTGTCACTGTAACAGTCTGATATAACACACCCCTCACTGTAACACTCTGATATAACACACCCCTCACTGTAACACGCTGATATAACACACCCCTCACTGTAACACGCTGATATAACACGCCCCTCACTGTAACACTCTGATATAACACACCCCTCACTGTAACACTCTAATAGTGGTTAGCACTGTTGCCTCACAGCGCCAGGGACCCGGGTTCGAATCTGGCCTCGGGTGACTGTCTGTGTGGAGTTTGCACATTCTCCCCGTGTTTGCGTGGATTTTCTCCGGGTGCTCCGGTTTCCTCCCACAGTCCAAAGATGTGCGGGTTAGGTTGATTGGCTATGATAAATTGACCCTTAGTGTTAGGGGGATTAAATACGTGGGGTTACGGGGATAGAGTGGGATATGTGTTGGTGTAGGGGTTACGGGGATCGGGTGGGATATGTGTCGGTGCAGGCTCGATGGGCCGAAATGGCCTCTATCTGCACTGTGGGGTTTCTGTGTGATTCTGTGTGATAACACACCCCTCACTGTAACACGCTGATATAACACATCCCTCACTGTAACACTCTGATATAACATGCCCCTCACTGTAACACTCTGATATAACACACCCCTCACTGTAACACTCTGATATAACACACCCCTCACTGTAACACTCTGATATAACACACCCCTCACTGTAACACTCTGATATAACACACCCCTCACTGTAACACGCTGATATAACACACCCCTCACTGTAACACTCTGATATAACACACCGCTCACTGTAACACTCTGATATAACACACCCCTCACTGTAACACACTGATATAACACACCCCTCACTGTAACACTCTGATATAACACACCCCTCACTGTAACACGCTGATATAACACACCCCTCACTGTAACACTCTGATATAACACACCCCTCACTTCAACACTCTGATATAACACACCCCTCACTGTAACACTCTGATATAACACACCACTCACTGTAACACTCTGATATAACACACCCCTCACTGGAACACGCTGATATAACACACCCCTCACTGTAACACTCTGATATAACACACCCCTCACTTCAACACTGATATAACACACCACTCACTGTAACACTCTGATATAACACACCCCTCACTGTAACACGCTGATATAACACACCCCTCACTGTAACACTCTGATATAACACACCCCTCACTGTAACACGCTGATATAACACACCCCTCACTGTAACACTCTGATATAACACACCCCTCACTGTAACACGCTGATATAACACACCCCTCACTGTAACACGCTGATATAACACAGCCCTCACTGTAACACGCTGATATAACACACCCCTCACTGTAACACTCTGTTATAACACGCCCCTCACTGTAACACTCTGATATAACACACCCCTCACTGTAACACTCTGATATAACACACCACTCACTGTAACACTCTGATATAACACACCCCTCACTGTAACACGCTGATATAACACACCCCTCACTGTAACACTCTGATATAACACACCCCTCACTGTAACACGCTGATATAACACACCCCTCACTGTAACACGCTGATATAACACACCCCTCACTGTAACACTCTGATATAACACGCCCCTCACTTCAACACTGTTATAACACACCCCTCACTGTAACACTCTGATATAACACACCCCTCACTGTAACACTCTCATATAACATGCCCCTCACTGTAACACTCTGATATAACACACCACTCACTGTAACACTCTGATATAACACACCCCTCACTTCACCACTGATATAACACACCCCTCACTGTAACACTCTCATATAACATGCCCCTCACTGTAACACTCTGATATAACACACCACTCACTGTAACACTCTGATATAACACACCCCTCACTGTAACACTCTCATATAACATGCCCCTCACTGTAACACTCTGATATAACACACCCCTCACTGTAACACTCTCATATAACATGCCCCTCACTGTAACACTCTGTTATAACACACCACTCACTGTAACACTCTGATATAACACGCCCCTCACTTCAACACTGATATAACACACCCCTCACTGTAACACTCTGATATAACACGCCCCTCACTTCAACACTGATATAACACACCCCTCACTGTAACACGCTGATATAACACACCCCTCACTGTAACACGCTGATATAACACACCCCTCACTGTAACACTCTGATATAACACGCCCCTCACTTCAACACTGATATAACACACCCCTCACTGTAATATACTCTGATATACTCCAAACCTTCACCGTAACACTGTAATATGCAGGGTGTGGAACAGCGCAATCCACAGCCCTGATTCAAGAAGGAGCAGTGTTTCTGAGTGTATCAAGGTACAGTTGTGTAGCGGTTATGTTACTGGACTTGTAATCCAGAGGCCTGGACTAATATTCCAGAAAATGTGAGTTTTTCTTAATTCATTCTCGGGATGTGGGCGTTGCTGGCAAGGCCAGCATTTATTGCCCATCCCTAATTGGAGTGGGACTGGGGTTACGTATAGGCCAGACCCGGTAAGGATGGCAGGTTTCCTTCCCTAAAGGACATTAGTTCAATGAGTTCAAATCCCACTGCGGCAGTTTGAGAATTTTAATTCAGTTTATAAAAATCTGGAAATAAAAAGCTGGCATCAGTAAAAGTGACCATGAAACTGTCGGATTGTCGTAAGAACCCAACTGGTTCACTAATGTCCTTTAGAGAAGGAAGCCTGCCGTCCTCACCCAGTCTGGGCCTATATGAGACTCCAGTCCCACACCCACGTAGTTGACTCTTAACTGCCCTCTGAATTGGCCTAGCATGGCACTCAATTGTACAGGACAACTAGGGGATGGGCAATAAATGCCAGCCTTGCCAGTGAGGCCCACATCCCAGGAAATGAATTAAGAAACAGTGTGCGTCCCTGGTGCGGAGCCTTCCCCGCCTGAATTACTGGGTAAGTGCGGGCGTGCACCCCTCGACTGTCTGCCTCTTTATTTGAATTGTAGGCAGCGTGCCCATGATGTCCGAGTGCAGGGTCCCCGCGGGTGAGGGGCTGCACCAGGAGCTCGCAGTCAGAACCGCCGCCCTCTTGTCCAAACTTTAACACGTGTTCCCACCAACAGGAGACGGTGTGCAGCACCCCCGAACTCCATGTTGGTGGCCGCGACTGATCTGTTCCTGGACCTCTGGCCCCAGTGTAACCTGGCGCTCCGCCACTCTGGCTGGCTACCAGAGTAAATTGGCCAGTTCGTTTCCTGCTGTGCTTGAACCTTATCCCGTTCCCCTTTGACATTCTTCTTCAAACAGCTCGAAGCCGCCAATGATCAGATCCCTCTGCTGCTTGCCGAAGGAGACCAGAGGAAGCTAAATGAAAATTAGAAGTGAGGAGGCAAAGGGGTTAGAGCCTGGAGGATTAGGCCGAAATATATAAGCAAAGGCCTTTCAGGGGCTTAAAATGTAACCGTCCTTCAAATTCAATTTGATAGTGGCGGGGAAGCTGTAAACAATGTTTGCAGGTGTGATGTGGTCATTTGTGTGGGGGCTGCGAGAGTGGAAAAATTGCAGCTTTGTGATGCAGTCTACCATGAACAAATGTGTAAATTAGTGAGTAGAAGTCAAGCAGCCAGGGCACATTCTCCAATAATAAATCCAAACAAGCCCAAGAGTCATTAGAGGAACGTCTTTGCAGAAGGAGTTTTGTGCGGTTAGGATTACGGAAAAATACATCTCCTGGTAAATCGAGGTGGGAGGGGGAGGTGTGGGGGGGGGAAATTGGGGCCAAGATACGGAGCGAATCAGCGATCGGCCGTGAAGTTTAATTAAACAAGGTGTTAAGGGATTAGGTGGAACCTGTCATTAAGACCCACTCAGGGGCTCCTCAGGACTGAGAGATGCTGTTTTACTTTGGAGAGGGAGTTGTGGACGGTTGGAGACATGAGGACGCATTAATGAAATCAAATTGCACATCAGCCCCTTGTAACACCATCGCTGTGTCGGGTTTTGTTTTCTCGGGACGGCTGCGATCAGCGCTGCCCTTAATTTGGCCTGATGCAGCTCGAGGACTGAGGCCCCCGAGACAACGTCTCATGTTTCACACAGTCAGTGCAGGCACTGATCCCGGGGGGGGCTCCTCTAACCCTGCTCCACAGAGGAGGGGAGCTGATCTCAGAGTCTGAGAGAGCGGTGCTGGACCTGTGAGTGGGTGAAGGGCTGGGATCAGGCCCTGGGGGAGGAGGGGGCGGGGAGGGGTGGTGGGGGGCGGAGGGGCGGAATGCCTCAGCGGGCAAACCGCCTGCTGATCAATGGTTCTCTGTCCAGGGCTGCCCCGCGAGACGCCACATCGAGGGAAGCAGCTCTGGTTCAGGGGAAACTCCCGCTCTCTTGGACTGGGCTCAGATTGGGCCCCTCGCTGTGGAAATTCATCGTGGGCGCCGCCGCAAAACATCGAATCAACTGCCCGTTATACCCCCCGCCCGATATTCAGTCCCATTGACTTCCACAGACAATACTGTGCTCAGTTCTGGACTTCATATTATAAAAAAAGGATATAGAGACGCTGGAGAAGGTGAAACAAAGATTTACTAGAATGATGCCAGAACTGAGAGGTTCTAAATAGCGGGAAAGACTGAACAGGCTGGGGCTCTTTTCTCTAGAAAGGAGAAGACCGAGGGGTGACCTGATAGAGGTCTTTAAGATTATGAAAGGGTTTGATAGGGTAGACGAAGAGAAGATGTTTCCACTTGCGGGCAAGACCAGAACTAGGGGCCATAAATATAAGACTGTCACTAATTAATCCAATAGGGAATTCAGGAGAAACTTCCTTACACAGAGAGTGGGTAGAATGTGGAACTCACTACCACAGGGAATGGTTGAGGCAAATAGCATAGATACATTTAAGGGGAAGCTGGATAAGCACACGAGGGGGAAAGAAATAGAAGGATATGTTGATGGGGTGAGATGAAGAAAGGTGGGAGGAGGCTCGTGTGGAGCATAAACACCGGCACAGACCAGTTGGGCCGAATGGCCTGTTTCTGTGCCGTAAATACTATGTCATTCTGTGTAATAGAACTGAATATCAAGCAGGCCTTGTAACAGCAGTCGATGTGCTGTCGCCCAAGACCAAGACATATTTCTACCCCACTGACTTCCCTCCGCTTCCCAGTTCTCCGATTTGTGCTCCTATCGAGTGACATTCTGCCCTGGGGGGTTTAAATAAAGGGGCGAAAGATCAGCTGGTACATACTTTCCTGTGTAAAGACACCACCCAATGTGATCCACAGCAAGTCCCAAGTTCCATCCCTGGTTGGTGATGAGTTAGTTGAACTCACCGGTTGGGATACTTCAATTGGCCTTTTCGGCTCTGGGTAGTGAGGAGAGAGACATCAGGCAGAGTTCCTGCTCCGGCTCACTAGCCAACATGTGGAAGCCAGGGTGTGAAGGGATCAGGCTCAGCTATGATGCCCCTCATGGTCGAATGCCTGATTAGCACTCACTGCCGGGGCTCACATATGAAGAGTGGCCACTTGGGCGAGGAATCAGAGGGTGACGAATGACCCAGCGAGGGAGGGCAGCATCCGAGCGGGGAAAATTGGACAACAAAAATCGTAAAACTAAAGTAAGGGAAAAAGAGGGTTAAGAAAGGCAGAGTGAGTGGATGATGGAGCTGACACTGTTACCCTCACACCCTGGCCTGTGCAGCAACAGATGCAATCTCCATCAAACCCAGCAACTGCCTTCCTTTCACACGTTCAAGCCCTTTTTCTTTGCTTGTATCTGACCTTGCAGTGGGCCCAGATCTAATGGGGCCTCAGCCAGTCCCTCTCCACATCTGTGAAGTCTATTATGGGCCTTCACTCTGTATTCATTGCTGTGGGACACAGGCAGCCAGGGGACCTGCTCGGGAGCCTGTGTGCATGGGCAGAAAGAGATGGGTGCAGACAGACAGACACAGAGACAGACAGACAGAAAGAGAGAGGGAGTGACAGACAGAGAGAGTGACAGACACAGGCAGAGAATGGCGAACACAAAGGGACAGAGGTACAGAGGCAGAGAGAGAGTGACAGAAACAGACAAATAGACAGAGACAAACAGACAGACAGAGATAGACATATAGACAGACACAGAGAGAGGCAGATAGAGACAGAGAGAGATAGAGAGAAAGAAACAGGAGAGAGAGAGTGAAAGACAGAGATACACAGAAAGAGATACAGAGGGAGACGGATACAGGGAAAGAGAGACAGGGAGAGGCAGAGACAGGGAGAGGGAGACAGAGAGAGAGAGGGAGGCAGAGACAGAGAGAGGGAGACAGAGAGAGGCAGAGACAGGGAGAGGGAGACAGAGAGAGGCAGAGACAGGGAGAGGGAGACAGAGAGAGGCAGAGACAGGGAGAGGGAGGCAGAGAGAGAGGGAGGCAGAGAGAGGGAGACAGAGAGAGAGGGAGGCAGAGAGAGGCAGAGACAGAGAGAGGGAGACAGAGAGAGGCAGAGACAGGGAGAGGGAGACAGAGAGAATGGGAGGCAGAGACAGGGAGAGGGAGACAGAGAGAGGCAGAGGCAGAGAGAGGGAGACACACAGAGATGGGGAGAGAGAGACACACAGAGACACAGAGAGGGAAGTGGACCATCGTGGATTCTGCAGTTTGCTCCTTTACTGTTTCCTGACTGGGCAAAACATTACCTCCATTAGAGAGAAAAAGTGGTGTTTATGAATCATTCAGTATTAACCCTGGACACAAACTCTCAGAAACAACTAGCATTTGAAGCCTTAATTTTGGGCAGTGAACATCGCTTCAGAAAACGACTGTTTTTTTTTAAATTTCAGAAACAGTATAAATTATTTTTTTCCCGAGCCCAAGTGAATGAAAACGCTCAAGTCTTTTATTTTTTGGCTGATAATAGTTTCTTTTGAAGGATGGGGAATCACGGCCTTCAACTGAGCAGTTGGGCCTCCTCCCTTTTAGCACACAAAAACCTGGCACCATTTGGCTTTTAATAGCTCTTGTCATGTGTGCTGTGTGCACTCCCGATTTTTTTTGTCTCACCTAGGACAAAACAGTGGCCCACGGACCCTTTCAGCACTCTGCGGCCCGCACCTTAGGGGTCCATTAGTGAGTGAATACAGCACTGACAAACCCGTGCAGCCCAATGTGATATCTATAAACGCTGACATATTTACTCGATGTGGTGCGCTGTGAAGGAAGGTGCTGCCTGAATATTAAAACATTAAGCAGCGGGGGGTGGGATCACAGGGTCTCGGGCTGTTTCAGACATAACAAAGGTACCTGCTCTTCAGGCCTAGTGGCTAAGACAGGCTGTCATTATGACTGGCTCCGAGGCCCTTTTCACTCTTCCAGCCTATCCATTGATTTTTTTCTCCCTTTTTTAAGGGGGGGAGGCGGTGAGGGAGGAGGAGGAATGAAAGTTTAAAGTGACGCTGTGAACTTATTTTTCTGCACTGATAGCCAGCCTTAGGTTTTAACCCTTTCTCGGTAGGGCCTTGTTTAGGTTGGGGTGCCAGAACCAGAACAAAACGGCTGCAGGCATCTCGGGCTGGTTAGGGGTTGGTCTGGACGTTACATTGGTGTAAGCAGGTCGGAATTAACACCCCCCACCGCCCCCTGCCCAACTTCCCTTCCCCGGCCCCTCCCTCACCATCACTGACATGTACTCCCAACTGCCAAGTGTCAAAGGGCTAATGGTTTGCAGCCAACTCTGGGACAGTTAGAAGAACGAACTTTACACAAATATTCCGAGGCCCTTCCGTCCCGCCCCCGCCCCGTGAATTTTGATTTATTTCGAGACCCTCCCCCCCTGGCCCCAGGCTGGTTGCAGAGTTATTTACACTGACTGTGTCTCGGCTCCCCCCCCTCACCTTCCGACTGGGGGAAGTGGAGCTGGGAATGTTACATAGAATTTACAGCAGAGAAACAGGCCATTCGGCCCATCAGGTCTGTGCTGGTGTTTACGCTCCACACGAGCCTCCTCCCGCCTACTTTATCTCACCCCATCGACATATCGTTCTATTCCTTTCTCCCTCATGTACTTATCTAGCTTCCTCTTAAATGCCTCTATGCTGTTCACCTCAACCACTCCTTGTGGTAGCGAGTTCCACATTCAAACCACTCTCTGGGTAAAGAAGTTTCTCCTGAATTCCCTATCGGATTTATTAGTGACTATCTTATATTTATGCCTCCTAGTTTTGGTCTCACCCGCATGTGGAAACATCTTCTCTACGTCTACCCTATCGAACCCTTTCATTATCTTAAAGACCTCTATCAGGTCACCCCTCAGCCTTCTCTTTTCTAGAGAAAAGAGTCCAGCCTGTTCAATCTTCCCTGATAGGTTTTGCCTCTCAGTTCTGGTATAATTCTAGTAAATCTTGTTTTTCACCTTCACCAGTGCCTCTATATCCTTTTTATAATACGGAGACCAGAACTGTGCACATTGCTCCAAGTGTGGTTGGACCAAGGTTCGATACAAGTTTAACATTACTTCTCTGCTTTTCAATTTTATCTCTCTAGAAATGAACCCCAGTGCTTGGTTTGCTTTTTTTTGATGGCCTTATTAACCTGCACCACTACTTTTAATGATGTGTGTATCTGTACCCCCAGATCCCGCTCAGACAGCCAGCACAGGCACGATGGGCCGAATGGTCACCACCTGTGCTGTAAAAGTCTATGGCCTAGAAATTCAGTTGTTTGCGCCAGCCGCTAGCGCCTTAGGAGGAGGAGATGTGGGGCGCTAGGCGGCTAGCGGCCGGGCGCTGCGCGATCTGTGCCTCTCCCCAACTTCAGTAAAGATTTAGCGGCGGCGCAAAGCCTTTGCGCGCGCTCAGCTGCGCGCGCAGATCCTGACGTCATTTCATCGTGCAACGCCCTTTGTGCGCCCCAAACCGGAAATTCAGTGGCGCCGGCCTATTGCGCGCCTGGCGCGCCTGGCGCCCCTAGCGACTGGTGGAGGGGAACGGTTCCCAGTCGCTGCGGGGCGCGGGGGGCGCTAATTAAAGGGCACTCCTCCTGCAGTAGAAATGGCAGCCATTTTGCAACACTCCTTCTTTGTGAGAGATGGATCTTTGCAGAGAGACAAAGGTAGAGAGCTTTCTGGTTTGGCTCAACACTCGCACAGGTACTTGTGGCTTCAGGCCACAGCTTTGCACTTGTCTTTAACTTCAGAGCCATAGCATTGACTGGAAACATATAATGGGGGCTGCAATGGGTGCAAATGTTGGCCTTCTCCATAGTCCTGGGCGTTGTCCAGATCAAGCAGCAGTGGTCAGGCCTTGCTTCAGGGCTGCAGTGTGCAGGGCATGGCAGGCAAACAAATCCACCCTCCCCCTTTAAGAGCTCACCGGCGCCAGAGTGTCTGCCGTCAATCAGCAACTCGCCGCACCTGCGCTGCGCCCGCCCTCGGGGGTTTCGCCCCGTGCCGCTGGCTTAGCGCCTAATGATAGTTGTGCATCGCCTGTTTTAGCGCAGCAGCAGCCTCTTGGGGCGATGCCACTGAATATCGGCAAAGATGGCGCGAAGTTGCGCCGGGCGCAAACTTTAGCGGCCGCCCGGCTGTAGCGCCCCAAACGTGGCTATACTGAATTTCTAGGCCTATGAACCTAAATACCAACCCCAAAAAACAAGCAAGACTTTCTATCCATTTAAATGCGTTTGGATAGAATTATATTTCAGCTGCGTCAAGCCTTGTGTCTGAGTTCGTTGGTCAGATATTTGAGTGTCTGCACCCGCAGCCCCTGTGGTGATTTACAGATATATTGGATTTCTTTACCCACTGGTGCCAGCACTGAGGCGCTGGCATTCCCATTCATCTCGGCGTTACCCAATGTTTTCTTTCTATGTATCACTATCTCCTGAGCAGACATTCACCACACTCCTGCTATCCACACCAAATTCCACTCACAGTCCAGACACATTCACCGCGCTGAGAATGTTGTCAATGATCCTGAAGGATTTAGCACGGAGATCAAAAATACAAGCATGCTCAAACTCATCTGGGCCCGTGAGCGGGCTACTGAAATCGGTGTCTGTAAATCCTGCACTGGGGAGTAGAAAATGAGCTAAGGTTCTGATCATTATTCTCTGCTCCTACTGGAAAATGTGTGCATGTGTGAATGTATGTGTGAGTGATTGCATCTGTGTGTGTGTGAGTGAATGAGTGTGTGTGTGAGTGAATGTGTGTGTGAGTGAATGTGTGTGTATGTGTGAATGTGTGTGTATGTGTGAATGTATGAGTGTGTGTGAGTGAATGTGTGTGTGAATGTATGTGTGAGTGAATGAGTGTGTGAGTGAATGAGTGTGTGAGTGAATGAGTGTGTGTGAGTGAATGTGTGTGTGTGTGTGAGTGAATGTGTGTGTATGTGAGTGAATGTGTGTGTATGTGTGAATGTATGAGTGTGTGTGAGTGAATGTGTGTGTGAATGTATGTGTGAGTGAATGTGTGTGTGTGTGAGAATGTGTGTGTGTGTGTGTGTGAGTGAATGAGTGTGTGTGTGAGTGAATGTGTGTGTGAGTGAATGTGTGTGTATGTGTGAATGTATGAGTGTGTGTGAGTGAATGTGTGTGTGAATGTATGTGTGAGTGAATGTGTGTGTGTGTGAGAATGTGTGTGTGTGTGTGAGTGAATGAGTGTGTGTGTGAGTGAATGTGTGTGTGAATGTGTGTGTGAGTGAATGAGTGTGTGTGTGAGTGAATGTGTGTGTGAATGTGTGTGTGAGTGAATGAGTGTGTGTGTGAGTGAATGTGTGTGTGAGTAAATGTGTGTGTATGTGTGAATGTATGAGTGTGTGTGTGAGTGAATGTGTGTGTGTGTGTGAGTGAATGAGTGTGTGTGTGTGAATGTGTGTGTGTGTGAATGTGTGTGTGTGAGTGAATGTGTGTGTGTAAGTGAATGTGTGTGTGTGTGAATGTGTGTGTGAGTGATTGAGTGTGTGTGTGTGTGAGTGAATGTGTGTGTATGTGTGAATGTGTGTGTGTGTGTGAGTGAATGTGTGAATGAGTGTGTGAATCTGTGTGTGAGTGAATGAGTGTGTGTGTGTGTGTGTGTGAGTGAATGTGTGTGAGTGTGTGCGTGTGTGTGAATGTGTGAATGATTGCATGTGTGTGTGTGTGTGTGTGTGTGTATGAGCGAATGAGTGTGTGTGTCTGTATCTGGGAGTGTGGGACAGCGTTCACTGCTGCCCTGACTTCAGAATGACTCTTTATCTAAACCTTAATTCTTGTTGGAGACAAACCATCTGAAGCCCGTTCAGACATTGTCTGGTTCAGCAGCTCAGTCAGGAGGGGATTCATTTCGGTCTCTGGACAATCCCAAAGAACCAGCAACGACCTGAGCCTGACGTCTGGGACAGGGGCAGGGCCTGCAACAGGTTCCCTCAATCTTTGAGGACCTGAATCTGCTTGAAAATTTTCAAGATACCCAACAAAGATGGCAAGTAGGAAAGGTCGTTGCCCCAATCGACCGCCATCACTCAGTCAGCTCTCCCAGCCTGAAACCCCTGCCTCATCTCCCTCTGCAAATAAAGTGAGCGTCCATTGTAGCACTGAGCGGAGCCTGGGGGAAGGGGGGAAAGTGTCCGGTGTGTGTGTCTGATTGTCTGGTAAGGATAGGATTGGATGTGATGCCCTCCATAATCAAATAGCCTGTTACACTCACTGTCTGGACCCACACAGGACAGGTGGGCACTTTGCACCATGGAACTTGTGCCTCAGTGAGAACCAAGGTCTTGAAGAGAGATGGGGCTGGGTGTGATATCTAGCAGGGGGCTGGGGTGCGATATCTGGCAGCGGCTGGGGTACGATATCTGGCAGGATTTAGGGTATGATACAAAGCTAGGTGGGACAGTAAGCTGTGAGGCGAACACAAGTCTGCAAAGGGATATAGATAGACGAAGTGAGTGGGCAGTAAGGTGGCAGATGTAATATATTGTAGGGAAATGTGAGGCTATTCACTTTGGTAGGAAGAATAGAAAAACAGAATATTTTTTAAATGGTGTGAAACTTTTAAATGTTGGTGTTCAGAGAGATTTGGGGGTCCTCGTGCAAGAAATACAGAAAGCTAGCATGCAGGTACAGCAAGCAATAAATAAGGCAAATGGCATGTTGGCCTTTATTGCAAGGGGGTTGGAGTATAAGAGTAAGGAAGTCGTGCTACAATTGTACAGGGTCTTGGTGAGACCACACCTGGGGTACTGTGCACAGTTTTGGTCTCCTTATCTAAGGAAGGATATACTTGCCTTGGAGGCGGTGCAACGAAGGTTCACTAGATTGATTCCTGGGATGAGAGGGCTGTCCTATGATGAGAGATTGTGTAGAATGGGCCGATACTCTCTGGTTTAGAAGAATGAGTGGTGATCTCATTGAAACATACAAGATTCTGAGAGGGATTGACAGGGTAGAGGCTGAGAGGTTGTTTCACCTGGCTGGAGTGTCCAGAACTAGGGGGCATAGTCTCAGGATAAGATTTAAGACTGAGATGAGGAAGACTTTCTTCACTCAGATGGTTGTGAATCTTTGGAATTCTCTGCCCCAGAGGGTTGTGAATGCTGAGTCTTTGAGTATATTCAAGGCTGAGATCGATAGATTTTTGAACTCTAGGGGATTCAAGGGATATGGAGATCGGGCAGGAAAGTGGGGTTGAAGTCGATGATCAGCCATGATCTTATTGAATGGCGGAGCAGGTTCGAGGGGCCGCATGACCTTCTCCTGCTCCTATTTCTTAAGTTCTTATGATATCTGGCAGGGGACTGGGGTGCGATAACTGGCAGGAGTTGGGGTGAGATATCTGGCAAGGTTTGGCGTGCGATATCTGGCAGGGGACTGGGGTGTGATATCTGGCAAAGTTTGGCATGTGATATCTAGCAAGGGGTTGGGGTGCGATATCTGGCAGCAGTTGGGGTGTGATATCTGGCAGGAGTTGGGGTGCGATATCTGGCAGCAGTTGGGGTGTGATATCTGGCAGGAGTTGGGGTGTGATATCTGGAAGGGGGCTGGGGTGCGATATCTGGCAGGAGTTGGGGTGTGATATCTGGCAGGAGTTGGGGTGCGATATCTGGCAGCAGTTGGGGTGTGATATCTGGCAGGAGTTGGGGTGTGATATCTGGAAGGGGGCTGGGGTGTGATATCTGGCAGGAGTTGGGGTGTGATATCTGGCAGGGGGCTGGGGTGCGATATCTGGCAGGGGGCTGGGGTGCGATATCTGGCAGAGGGCTGGGGTGTGATATTTGGCAGGGGGCTGGGGTGTGATATCTGGCAGGGGGCTGGGGTGCGATATCTGGCAGGGGGCTGGGGTGCGATATCTGGCAGAGGGCTGGGGTGTGATATCTGGCAGGGGGCTGGGGTGTGATATCTGGCAGGGGGCTGGGGTGTGATATCTGGAAGGGGGCTGGGGTGCGATATCTGGCAGGGGACTGGGGTGCGATATCTGGCAGGGGTTGGTGTGCGATATCTGGCAGGGGGCTGGGGTGTGATATCTGGCAGGGGTTGGTGTGCGATATCTGGAAGGGGGCTGGGGTGCGATATCTGGCAGCGGACTGGGGTGCGATATCTGGCAGGGGTTGGTGTGCGATATCTGGCAGGGGGCTGGGGTGCGATATCTGGAAGGGGGATGGGGTGTAATATCTGGCAGGGGACTGGGGTGCGATATCTGGCAGGGGGCTGGGGTGCGATATCTGGCAGGGGGCTGGGGTGTGATATCTGGCAGGGGGCTGGGGTGTGATATCTGGAAGGGGGCTGGGGTGCGATATCTGGCAGGGGACTGGGGTGCGATATCTGGCAGGAGTTGGTGTGCGATATCTGGCAGGGGACTGGGGTGCGATATCTGGCAGGCGGTTGGTGTGCGATATCTGGCAGGGGGCTGGGTGTGATATCTGGAAGGGGGATGGGGTGTAATATCTGGCAGGGGACTGGGGTGTGATATCTGGCAGGGGCTGGGTGTGATATCTGGCAGGGGCTGGAGTTAATCACCAATCAAAGGAATGTATTGATGAGCAGGGATGCTTTTTCTCATCATGTTAACGTGCAAATCTGACCAGCTGGAGGCGAGTGGTGCATTTGTAACGTTGACTCGGGGCACAAAGGTGTCTGTGAAGAGCCCAGCGAGAGCTGTGTGGGAGACAAAGACCATGAATAGACCATATGCCTGCGGAGAGATAGCCTCCTGCGGTTCCTACTCAGCTCCTTCAACCTGGTTCTGAAGTAACTGGGAACATGTTGCATTCTTAAAACTTTTTAACCCTCTCTTGCCCAACCTGTCTCTCTTATTCTGTCTTCCCCTCCAGAGACACCAACCAGAGACACCAACCAGGGAAAACCAACCAGAGACACCAACCAGAGACACTAACCAGGGACACCAACCAGAGACACCAACCAGAGACACCAACCAGAGACACCAACCAGGGACACCAACCAGAGACACCAACCAGAGACACCAACCAGAGACACCAACCAAGGACACTAACCAGAGACACCAACCAGAGACACCAACCAGAGACATTAACCAGAGACACCAACCAGAGACACCAACCAGAGACATTAACCAGAGACACCAACCAGGGACACCAACCGGAGACACTAACCAGAGACACCAACCAGAGACACCAACCAAGGACATTAACCAGAGACACCAACCAGGGACACCAACCAGAGACACCAACCAGGGACACCAACCAGAGACACCAACCAGAGACACCAACCAGAGACACCAAACAGAGACACCAACCAGGGACACCAACCAGAGACACCGAACAGAGACACCGACCAGAGACACCGAACAGAGACACCGACCAGAGACACCGACCAGAGACACCAACCAGGGACACCAACCAGAGACACCAACCAGAGACACCGAACAGAGACACCAACCAAGGACATTAACCAGAGACACCAACCAGGGACACCAACCAGAGACACCAACCAGGGACACCAACCAGAGACACCAACCAGAGACACCAAACAGAGACACCAACCAGGGACACCAACCAGAGACACCGAACAGAGACACCGACCAGAGACACCGACCAGAGACACCGACCAGAGACACCGACCAGGGACACCGACCAGAGACACCGAACAGAGACACCGACCAGAGACACCGACCAGGGACACCAACCAGAGACACCAAACAGAGACACCAACCAGAGACACCAACCAGAGACACCAAACAGAGACACCAACCAGAGACACCAACCAGAGACACCAAACAGGGACACCAACCAGGGACACCAACCAGAGACACCAACCAGAGACACCAACCGGGGACACCAACCGGGGACACCAACCGGAGACACCAACCGGGGACACCAACCGGAGACACCAACCGGAGACACTAACCAAAGACACTATCCAGAGACACCAACCAGGGACACCAACCAGAGACACCAACCAGAGACACCAACCATGGACACCAACCAGGGACACCAACCAGAGACACCATCCAGAGACACCGACCAGAGACACCGACCAGAGACACCATCCAGAGACACCGACCAGGGACACCGACCAGAGACACCAACCAGAGACACCATCCAGAGACACCAACCAGAGACACCAACCAGGGACACCATCCAGAGACACCAACCAGAGACACCAACCAGGGCCACCAACCAGAGACACTAACCAGGGACACCAACCAGAGACACCAACCAGGGACATTAACCAGAAACACCAACCGGAGACACCAACCAGAGACACCAACCAGGGACACCAACCAGAGACACCAACCAGAGACACCAACCAGGGACATTAACCAGAGACACCAACCAGGGACATTAGCCAGGGACACTAATCAGAGACACCAACCAGAGACACCAACCAGGGACACCAACCAGGGACATTAACCAGAGACACCAACCAGGGACATTAACCACGGACACTAACCAGAGACACCAACCAGAGACACCAACCAGGGACACCAACCAGGGACATTAACCAGAGACACCAACCAGAGACACCAACCAGGGACACCAACCAGAGACACCAACCAGGGTCATTAACCAGAGACACCAACCAGAGACACTAACCAGAGACACTAACACCGGACACTAACCCTAGACATTGCTGAATCTGTCTTTTATTCACGGCCTAGACATTGTCTAATGTGATCTTTGTTGGACAGTGTGCTTGTAGAGACATCAGACAAGGGCAGGATCAGGCTTAGCTATGAGCTCTCGGTGGCTGAATGGCCTCCTGATACTATTTAGGCTCCCAACAACAACAACAACTTGTATTTATAAAGCACCTTTAACATAGTAAAACGTCCCAAGTCGCTTCACAGGAGCGATTATCAGACAAAATTTGACTCCGAGCCACATAAGGAGATATTAGGACAGGTCAAAGAGGTAGGTTTTAAGGAGCGTCCTAAAGGAGAAGAGAGAGGTGGAGAGGCGGAGAGGTTTAGGGAGGGAATTCCAGAGCTGAGGGCCCAGGCAGCTGAAGGGATGGTGCCAATGGTGGAGTGAAGGAAATTGGGAATGCGCAAGAGGCCAGAATTGATGGAGCGCAGAGCTCTCTGAGGGTTGTAAGGCTGGTGGAGATTACAGAAATAGGGAGGGGGCATGAAGAATGAGTGAGATACAGGCATAAGCAGATGCCCGTGGAACCTGTGTCTCGGTGAGAGGAGGAGGAGGAAAACAAACTCATCTTTTTTTTAAATGATGCTCATCCCTCCTCCCCAAAACAAATAGGTTTCCTTAACAAGATATACACTGTTTGTAAAAAAAAATTAAAAAGAAAGCTTCCAATAAGCACATTAAAAGTTTTTGTTGCATGTGATTTAAAAAAAAAAAAATTGCTCACAGCTCTGCTGCAGCTCAGCGCAAGAAGAAAAAGAAGCTTGAGATCAAACAAACCCAGCCAAGCATCAATAAACCTCCCCCCCCTCTCCCCCGCTCCCTCCCTCCTCCCACCCCCCTCAAAAGAGGAATGGGAACAGTGAGCTGCCTCCCAGCTGGTCAGTCCCTACTGCTGGGCTCGCAGTCCAGCTCATTGATACATTAAGTTGGTGTAAAAGTCTGAACAAATTACTGATTTGCAACACTCAGGGAAGAACCATTTACCGCCTTTGTTTGTGTGAAAATCTCACGTGGAAATGAATCTGCTGACAGTCTCTGGCAAACTCAGTGAAAAGCATAAAATGGGAAATTTTCTGCCCGTAAGTGGCGTGAGCTAATGTCCATGTTTGAGCCACTGGACCATGCTGCTCGTTAGTGAAACGGGCCCTGTGATCTCACTAGGTATCTGACTTCTTAATTACTGCATAATCGTGACACAAAGGAGTCTTGCTTTACACCCTCTCCGGTGGCTCAGTGGGCACATGCACTGTCTTCCTCATAACTGAGTGAGCGAAGATCCCAGCTCAGTCCCTGATCTGAGCCAAGATCCCAGCTCAGTCCCTGATCTGAGCCAAGATCCCAGCTCAGTCCCTGATCTGAGCCGCGATCCCAGCTCAGTCCCTGATCTGAGCCGCGATCCCAGCTCAGTCCCTGATCTGAGCCGCGATCCCAGCTCAGTCCCTGATCTGAGCCGCGATCCCAGCTCAGTCCCTGATCTGAGCCGCGATCCCAGCTCAGTCCCTGATCTGAGCCGCGATCCCAGCTCAGTCCCTGATCTGAGCCGCGATCCCAGCTCAGTCCCTGATCTGAGCCGCGATCCCAGCTCAGTCCCCGATCTGAGCCGCGATCCCAGCTCAGTCCCTGATCTGAGCCAAGATCCCAGCTCAGTCCCTGATCTGAGCCAAGATCCCAGCTCAGTCCCTGATCTGAGCCGAGATCCCAGCTCAATCCCTGATCTGAGCCGAGATCCCAGCTCAGTCCCTGGTCTGAGCCAAGATCCCAGCTCAGTCCCTGGTCTGAGCCAAGATCCCAGCTCAATCCCTGGTCTGAGCCGAGATCCCAGCTCAATCCCTGGTCTGAGCGAAGATCCCAGCTCAATCCCTGGTCTGAGCCAAGATCCCCGCTCAATCCCTGGTCTGAGCCGAGATCCCAGCTCAATCCCTGGTCTGAGCGAAGATCCCAGCTCAATCCCTGGTCTGAGCCGAGATCCCAGCTCAATCCTTGGTCTGAGCGAAGATCCCAGCTCAATCCCTGGTCTGAGCCGAGATCCCAGCTCAATCCCTGGTCTGAGCCGAGCAAGCCAATCGCTGCCCAAGTGGTAGTCAGGGAGTACAATTGGCCTCAGCGTTCCCTGGGCAAATGGAAGGAAAAATCAGGCTGGGTTCCCACTCCGGATTATTATCCAGTGACTGCCTGCTGCTAAATGGACACATGTGGACAGCATGGGGCTCTGACTGTGAGGCCTCCTGCAGTTGAATTGCCTGTCAACAGTTCCACATAAAGAAAGACCACTTGGGTGTGGTAGCAGAGGGCACTTGCTGCCAGTGAAACTCAACCTGGCAAACAGTCAGATCCTCAGTGAAAGTCAGTACCTTCAGGAGAGGAGGAGACCTGAACCCCAGTGAGAGTCAGCACCTTCAGGAGAGGAGGTGATCTGAACCCCAGTGAGAGTCAGCACCTTCGGGAGAGGAGGGGACCTGAACCCCAGTGAGAGTCAGCACGTTCAGGAGAGGAGGGGACCTGAACCCCAGTGAGAGTCAGCACCTTCAGGAGAGGAGGTGTCCTGAACCCCAGTGAGAGTCAGCACCTCCAGGAGAGGAGGGGACCTGAACCCCAGTGAGAGTCCGCACCTTCAGGAGAGGAGGTGTCCTGAACCCCAGTGAGAGTCAGCACCTTCAGGAGAGGAGGGGACCTGAACCCCAGTGAGAGTCAGCACCTTCAGGAGAGGAGGGGACCTGAACCCCAGTGAGAGTCAGCACCATCAGGAGAGGAGGGGACCTGAACCCCAGTGAGAGTCAGCACCTTCAGGAGAGGAGGGGACCTGAACCCCAGTGAGAGTCAGCACCTTCAGGAGAGGAGAGGACCTGAACCCCAGTGGAAGTCAGCACCTTCAGGAGAGGAGCGGACCTGAACCCCAGTGAGAGTCAGCACCTTCAGGAGAGAAGGGGACCTGAACCCCAGTGGGAGTCAGCACCTTCAGGAGAGGAGGGGACCTGAACCCCAGTGGAAGTCAGCACCTTCAGGAGAGGAGCGGACCTGAACCCCAGTGAGAGTTAGCACCTTCAGGAGAGGAGAGGACCTGAACCCCAGTGAGAGTCAGCACCTTCAGGAGAGGAGGGGACCTAAACCCCAGTGAGAGTCAGCACCTTCGGGAGAGGAGGGGACCTGAACCCCAGTGAGAGTCCGCGCCTTCAGGAGAGGAGGGGAGCTGAACCCCAGTGAGAGTCAGCGCCTTCAGGAGAGGAGGGGGACAGAACCCCAGTGAGAGTCCGCACCTTCAGGAGAGGAGGGGACCTGAACCCCAGTGAGAGTCAGCACCTTCAGGAGAGGAGGGGGCCTGAACCCCAGTGAGAGTCAGCACCTTCAGGAGAGGAGGGGGACAGAACCCCAGTGAGAGTCCGCACCTTCAGGAGAGGAGGGGACCTGAACCCCAGTGAGAGTCAGCACCTTCAGGAGAGGAGGGGACCTGAACCCCAGTGAGAGTCAGCACCTTCAGGAGAGGAGGGGACCTGAACCCCAGTGAGAGTCAGCACCTTCAGGAGAGGAGGGGACCTGAACCCCAGTGAGAGTCAGCACCTTCAGGGGAGGTGCCATGCCAACAGAGTACAGCAGCCACCTGGACACTCTGCCAGACCAGTGACATTGCAGGAAGCGCGAGTTGCCCGGAACAGTTAATCTCGCCGAGCAGTAACACAATCTCTCCGGGGAGGTTCTGTGCGGCTGTGGTTTGTTGACATAAACTTTGCATTCGTAAAATAATCTGGCCACGGTTTTCACAATTCTGTTTGTTTAATCGTACTTTTCAAATTCTCAGAAGAAGTTCTCCAACCTCTGTGAGTACAGCGGCCTCGAACTATCCGGGACCCAAGCCAAACCTGCCCGAGTGGGACCCCCTCCAACACGGAGTTCCCTTCCAGCTCGCTCCCGCAGCCTGTGCTGGAGAGAGGCAGACAGAGAATGGCAGATAGAGACTGAAAGAGAAAGACAGAAAGAGAAACAGAGACAGAAAAACTTACATTTATATTGCGCCTTCCATTACAGCAGAAGCACTTTACATCCAATGAAGTACTTTTTTAAGTGTAGTCACATTTCTAATGTAGGGCAACGGGACAGCCAGTAGGTGTACAGCAAGATCCCACAAACAGCAATGAAATAAATGACCAGATCATCTGTTTTAGTGATGTTGGTTGAGGGATAAATATTGGCCAGGACACGGGGAGAACTCCCCTTCGAAATAGTGCCATGGTCCACCTGAGAGGGCAGACAGGGCCTCGGTTTAACGCCTCATCCGAAAGACGGCACCTCCGACAGTGCAGCACTCCCTCAACACTGTGCTCAAGTGTCTGGAGTGGGACTTGAACCCACGACCTTCTGACTCAGACAAAAGTGCTGCCCACTGAGCCACCTTGACGTTCTTGTATGGAATCTATGTCAGTGTCATTTCAACTCACTTCTTACCCAGGTTCCTAAGCAACTTCCTACCGCACACTGCTCAGTCAGAAATCTATCCATTTCCTTTTTGAATGCTACAGAGTAGCCATCTATTCCATAAATTCTCACTTCCTTTCCTGGAGGTGTTAACTCCATACTGGAGTGCAGTAACCATGGGCACCAGCTGCCCCAGGTAACCCGTCCAAATGGTCATTTTTCACTGTGGGCTATTTGACCACTGAGGGCATCACATCCCAGTCCTCATTTAACGTCCATACATTACACTTCTTTCCTTTTCTACCCCGACCATAGACAGGGATTGAAACCTGGGAACTTGTACAAACTGAGCCTTCAGACAGACTGCTCAGGAATGGAGGGAAGAAGATTAGGAGAGATGGGGGCTGGTGGAATAAAAGCGACGGCCTTGCAGGGAGCTGATACCTCTTCAAACATCATGCTCGGCTCAGATGTATGTTTTATTGAGTTACAGGATCCCACAAGGTATCAGTTAACCACCAAAGCAGATCACCGTGCGATCTGATACACATCACAGACTGGACCTAAACACACTGTGGGAAAAGCAAAGGCAATGTCTCCCTCATCAATCACAGGGATTTCTGAATTTTACACGATGAGAGAGGGGGAAAAAATCAAGTTCTACATAAAACAGGATCTCTTCCTAAAGACATTTATCAGCCGTGGAAGAAAAATAGATGGACTCATTGCTGGTAATATATCCCAAACACCCAGCCACGACT
>NC_141011.1:35752110-35894610 GCF_052327205.1 Somniosus microcephalus | reverse complement strand
GGCTCAGGTCCCCTCCTCTCCTGAAGGTGCCGACTCTCACTGGGTGTCAGGTCACAAGCACTAACCTCCCCATAACTGGCCATTCTTCGTGTATAAGTCTGAACAGTGAGTATCAGCTGACTATTCAACTGTTGTGGTTATCACAGCCCCACCTGATCCTATCCTCCTGCGACATCCACACATGCACTGGGCAGTGACCAGGAGCAGGAATTCTAACCAATTCTTTTCCCTCCCTAACCTGGGGCACGGAGGCCAATAGGAGCGCTCCGACTACTGTTCCCAGCTGAGACCAGCACAGACTGGGGATGGAACCCCAGGCCTTGCTGGTCTGCCTGACTGACCACATTTACAAATTGAGCCAGAGAGACCCAGGGTTTCTAACTGTGGTTCTGCTCTGGCCTGAGAAAGCCGGTGAAGGGTTAATTCAGTTGCAGCCTCCGTCCTCTTGCCACTTGGCCCCGTGCTTGGCCTGAGAGGAGGGTTACGTCTGTGCCCCCCGCTGGCCCTGTGATCCCGGCCTAGTCCAGGTCAAATCCCACTGACACTTGTTCCCCTTTCAATGTGCTAAGTATAGGTTAGTGAGGTCATAAGTCAGGGGGCAGTCTGTGCTCAATCAGCTATGAACAGGAGTCCAGTTCTTTGAGAGTGAGAGGGAGACACACACACACAAACTGACAAAGGAATTCTCACTTCCAAAGCTGCAATCTATCAGCCGGTCCCATGGTTAGAGACCAGGAGCATCACAAAATCTGTTTTATACAGATTTTATAAATGAAGTTAAAAACCGTATGGCTGTATGATGTAGTTCTATGGAGCAGCTTGCAAAGGGTGGTAGAAATCTGGAACACTCTCCCTTCAAAAGGCTGTGGAGGCTGGGGGTCAATTGGAGCTTTGAGGACTGAGAGGGGTAGATTTTTGTTGGGTGAGGGTATCAAGGGATATGGGGCAAAGACAGAAGAATGGAGTTGAGGTACAGATCAGCCACGATCTAATTGAGTGGCAGAGCAGGCTCGAGGGGCTGAATGCCATCCTAGAATTATTAGGCACAGAAGGAGGCCATTCGGCCCATCGTGCCTGTGCCGGCTCTTTGAAAGAGCTCTCCAATGAGTCCCGCTCCCTGCTCTTTCCCCATAGCCCTGCAAATGTTTCCCCTTCCTGTGTTTATCCAATTCACTTTTGAAAGTTATTATTGAATCTGCTTCCACCGCCCTTTCAGGCAGCGCATTCCAGGTCACAACAACTCGCTGCGTAAATTTTTCCCTCATGTCGCCTCTGGTCCTTTTGCTAATTACCTTAAATCCTTGTCCTCTGGTCACCAACCCTTCTGTCACTGGAAACAGTTTTTCCTTATTTACTCTACCAAAACTCTTCATGATTTCGAACACCTCTATCAAATCTCCCCTTAATCTTCTCTGTTCTAAGGAGAACAACCCCAGTTTCTCTAGTCTCTCCATGTAACTGAAGTCTTTCATCACTGGTACCATTCTAGAAAATCTCCTTTGCAACCTTTCTAAAGCCTTGACATCCTTCCTAAAGTGTGGTGCCCAGAATTGGACACAATACTTCAGCTGGGGCCTAACCAGTGTTTTATGAAGGTTTAGTATAACTTCCTTACTTTTGTACTCTCTGCCTCTAGAGCATTGGTCCTAATACCGTCCCCTGGGGAACACCACGACACACTTCCCTCCAGTCTGAAAAACAACCGTTCACCACTAATCTCTGCTTTCTGTCCCTTAGCCAGTTACATATCCACACGGCCACTGCCCCTTTAATCCCATGGACTTCAATTTTGCTAACAAGTCCTAATATGTGGCACTTTGTCAAACGCCTCTTTAAAGCCCATATACACAGCAACCCTCATCAACCCTCTTCGTTGCTTCATCAAACAACTGTTCCTATGATTGGTTTGTGATAACTATGCGATATTCTTGGTCACATGGTTAGCAGGGCCAATCGCATTGAAAACCACAAGTACAAAGTGGCCATGTTTGATCCCATTATCAGCCTCCTCATCCCAACCCCACACAACCTCCTCATCCCAGCCTCCTCATCCCAGCCCTACACAGCCTCCCCATTCCCAGCCCTACACAGCCTCCCCGTTCCCAGCTCCACACAGCCTCCCCATTCCCAGCCCCACACAACCTCCCCATTCCCAGCCCCACACAACCTCCCCATTCCCAGCCCCACACAGCTTCCCCATTCCCAGCCCCACACAACCTCCCCATTCCCAGCCCCACAGCCTCCCTATTCCCAGCCCCACACAACCTCCCCATTCCCAGCCCCACACAACCTCCCTATTCCCAGCCCCACACAACCTCCCCATTCCCAGCCCCACACAACCTCCCCATTCCCAGCCCCACACAACCTCCCCATTCCCAGCCCCACACAGCCTCCCCATTCCCAGCCCTACACAGCCTCCCCAATCCCAGCCCCACACAACCTCCCCATTCCCAGCCCTACACAGCCTCCCCATTCCCAGCCCCACACAACCTCCCCATTCCCAGCCCCACACAACCTCCCCATTCCCAGCCCCACACAACCTCCCCATTCCCAGCCCCACAGCCTCCCCATTCCCAGCCCCACACAACCTCCCCATTCCCAACCCCACACAGCCTCCCCATTCCCAGCCCCACACAACCTCCCCATTCCCAGCCCCACACAACCTCTCCATTCCCAGCCCCACACAACCTCCCCATTCCCAGCCCTACACAGCCTCCCCAATCCCAGCCCTACACAGCCTCCCCAATCCCAGCCCCACACAACCTCCCCATTCCCAGCCCTACACAGCCTCCCCATTCCCAGCCCCACACAACCTCCCCATTCCCAGCCCCACACAACCTCCCCATTCCCAGCCCTACACAGCCTCCCCAATCCCAGCCCCACACAACCTCCCCATTCCCAGCCCCACACAACCTCCCCATTCCCAGACCCACACAGCCTCCCCTTTCCCAGCCCCACACAACCTCCCCATTCCCAGCCCCACACAGCCTCCCCATTCCCAGCCCCACACAACCTCCCCATTCCCAGCCCCACACAACCTCCCCATTCCCAGCCCTACACAGCCTCCCCATTCCCAACCCCACACAACCTCCCCATTCTCAGCCCCACACAGCCTCCCCATTCCCAGCCCCACACAACCTCCCCATTCCCAGCCCCACACAGCCTCCCCATACCCAGCCCCACACAACCTCCCCATTCCCAGCCCCACACAACCTCCCCATTCCCAGCCCTACACAGCCTCCCCATTCCCAGCCCTACACAGCCTCCCCATTCCCAGCCCTACACAGCCTCCCCATTCCCAGCCCTACACAGCCTCACTCCTCCCACCAGACATAAGCCCCAAGTTCCTCAGCCCAACAATACATAATTGCAGATTAAAACAGTGTAAATGCAGCAAAATTGGACCAGGTCCAACACCAGCTGAAAGAAGCAAAATCAACTCTTTCCAGTTCTGATGGACGTCTCTAATGAAAAGTTAGCTGGGTCTCTCTCTCTGTCTCTCTCTCTCTCACTCTCTGTCTCTCTCTCTGACTCTCTCCATCTATCCCTCTCTATCTGTCTGTTTCTCGCTGTCTAAGGGAATTAAGGGTTATGGGGAGCGGGCAGGGAAGTGGACGTGAGTCTAGGTTCGGATCAGCCATGATCCTATTGAATGGCGGAGCAGGCCCGAGGGGCCGTATGGCCTACTCCTGCTCCAACTTCTTATATTCTTATGTCTCTCTCGGTTTCTGTCTCTGTCTCTCTCTACCTCTCCCTCTCTTTCTGTTACTGACTCTCACTCTATCCCTCTGTCTCTGTCTCTCTCTCTCTCACTCTATCTCTCTGTCTCTGTCTCTCTCTCTCACTCCATCTCTCTGTCTCTCTCTCTGTCTTACTCTGTCTCTCTCTGTGTTTCTACCTTTCTCTATTTCTACTTCTCTCTCGGTCTCTCTCTCTGTCTCTCTCTACCTCTCCCTCGCTTTCTGTCACTCTCTCTCTCTCTCTTCAACTGATGGGTCTGTGTTGTGTTCCACTATTCTCCGGTTTCATGTTCCAGATTTTCAAGATTCACGGTGTTTTCAATTCATGTGTCAAGTATATCAGAGCCACTTGATGATAAGGAGCTGTAATCTCACCCCCGCCACCCCCTTCAAACATATTCTGCCTTGCTCAATCAAAGCGCCTGCATTATAAGATACTCTGAACCCCATTGCTAGCAGTTCACAGAATCACTGTGGCTGGTGATTATCACAGTCGGTCAAAGTAACACAGGGCTCCTGATCACTGAAGGGTTTACATTCCTGGGAGACATGTTTTTGCCAAAGGGAAACTCAGGGTCCAGATTTCCTCAATAAATTAATAAAACAGCCGCTGGAACAATAACTCACCATGTAGTCAGGCAATTGGGGAGCGAGCTGGTGACGCCTCCAATTTCCTTCAAGATCACTTCACATGGCACTATGTATCGACACTGGCCAGCGCGCGATGGGATCATCACTACACTTTTGAAAGGGCGTCATAAACTATTATTTTTGTTAAAATGTGTTGCATTGGAGCGGTTGAGTTGGCCTCAGTGCCCCAGGCTAAAAGGGCAGGGGAACAGCCGGTGTTCCTGCTCCTGATGGTTATCCAGTGACTCCTGCTGGAAGTGTGGCTATAAGGCCAGGACAAATCGGGCTCCGCTGCGATGCCCCCATGGTAGTATAGCCGGCCAGCACACGGGGCATCGCACGTGGAGAGTGGCCACTGGGGTGAGGTATCCAGGCAGGAACAGGTGGTCCTTCGAGCACCCAGTGCCCATTTTTCACGTGCGAGCCTAGACGGTGAGTGTCGAGAAGCTCCGGCTCGGGGAAAGCTTCACAGCCGAGCCCAGTCCTGCCGCCGCACACGGGCGCACTTTCCGGCACGGGGTCACTGGGCGGTGCTCAGGAGCAGGCTCCCTTGCTCAGCCAGCCATTCTTTTCTTCCGGTAAGTTGTCTGGGTGCCAGGCTGCTGCCTCTTGGCCAAGGAACCGCTGAGGTTGTTGCGCAGTTACCGCCCGTGGGAGGAGAGGGGGAAGCTCCAGTTCACTGATGGCTCGTCAACCATTTAAGCACAAGACTAACCCCGCACGCAGCCACAATCGGGCTCCAGACGCTACAGCGCTGCTTTGGCTGAGCATAGGGCTCTACGAGACCGGGCTGCACACTAAGATGCTTCATTTGTCGATGGGATTGCCGATGGGATCTTCCCTCCTCTCTGGATGGTGCAGACTCGTGCCAGGGTACAGGGTCCACAAGCTCCAGCCACCCTCCAGAGCGGCCATTCTTCATGTGTGACCCTGGGTAGTGAGTACCGGCAGGGATTGCAACCATGAAAAGCCAGAAACAATCCTCAGCAGGCCGAGATTTTCCGGCTGGCATTATTGTAATCCCGGCAGTGACCCCGGTTATAGCCAGTGAGATAGTAATGACCACTGGAATATCTAGACCTCCATGTCCACACATACGCACACACGTTCCGGGCCAGGCCTCTGGACGTTGATCAGGAGCAGGAACCTATGTGCAGTGGTTAATGTTACTGGACTAATAATCTAGAGAAAATGAGTTCAAATCCCACTGAGTTCAAATCTTCCTTTAGGGAAGGAAACCCGCCGTCCTTACCCGGTCTGGGCCTATATGTGACTCCAGTCCCACACCAAAGTGGTTGACTCTTAACTGCCCTCTGGAGCAGCCACTCAGTTGGAACAAACCACTTCAAGAAGGCCCACCACCAACGTTCCCTCTAAGCTGCCCGTCTTGCGCAGCTCAGGACTGGCTGTTCCAATGTTAAGTTTCGCGCATGTGTGAAACTGTGAAAGGGCCGCGCAGCCCCTTAAAGGGGCAGCGCACCCAAAAAAATTTAGGGGGAACATATGCCCAGCACCACCTTCTCAGGGCAACTAGGAATGGGCAATAAATGCCGACCTTGCCAGCAAAGCCCACATCCCGAGAATGAATCATTAAAACAAGAATTGATTTTATTCCCCTTTCCCTACCCCAGGGAGCTGATGCCAAGTGTGGGCTCCTACCTCTGCCACTCAGACAGAGGGGCTTTGACTCAGCACAGACCAGCAGTCCATCCTTGGGCCTCCGAGTTTGTTATAGAATCATAGAAATTTACGGCACAGAAGGAGGCCATTTGGCCCATCATGTCCGTGCCGGCCGACAAAGAGCTATCCAGCCTAATCCCACTTTCCAGCTCTTGGTCCATAGCCTTGTAGGTTAGAGCATCCCAAGTGCACATCCAGATACTTTTAAAATGTGATGAAGGTTCCTGCCTCTACCACCCTTTCAGGCAGTGAGTTCCCTCTGGGTGAAAAAAGTTCTCCTCAACTCCCCTCTAATCCTTCTACCAATTACTTTAAATCTATGCCCGCTAGTTATTGACCCCTCTGCTAGGGGAAATAGGTCCTTCCTATCCACTCTATCTCAGCCCCTCATAATTTTATACACCTCAATCAAGTCTCCCCTCAGCCTCCTCTGCTCCAAAGAAAACAACCCCAGCCTATCCAATTCTTCCTCATAGCTAAAATTCTCCAGTCCTGGCAACATCCTCGTAAATCCTCTCTAGGGCAATCACATCTTTCCTGTAATGTGGTGACCAGAACTGTACGCAGTACTCTAGCTGTGGCCTAACTAGTGTTTTATACAGTTCTAGCATAACCTCCCTGCTCTTATATTCTATGCCTCGGCTAATAAAGGAAAGTATCCCGTATGCCTTCTTAACCATCTTATCTACCTGTCCTGCTACCTTCAGGGATCTGTGGACATGCACTCCAAGATCACTCTGTTCCTCTACACTACTCAGTATCCTACCATTTATTGTGTATTCCCTTGCCTTGTTAGCCCTCCCCAAATGCTTTACCTTACACTTCTCTGGATTGAATTCCATTTGCCACTTTTCTGCCCACCTGACCAGTCCATTGATATCTTCCTGCAGTCTACAGCTTTCTTCCTCACTATCAACCACATGGCCAATTTTTGTATCATCTGCAAACTTCTTAATCATACCCCCTACATTGAAGTCTAAATCATTGATATATACCACAAAAAGCAAGGGGCCTAGTACTGAGGCCTGCGGCACCTCACTGGAAACAGCCTTTCAGTCACAAAAACACCCATCGACCCTTTGCTTCCTGCCACTGAGCCAATTTTGGATCCAACTTGCCACTTTCCCTTGGATTCCACGGGCTTTTACTTTTCTGACCAGCCTGCCATGTGGGACCTTGTCAAAAGTTTGTTCGTCTCGAGAGTGTGCTGGCTAGTGTTCCGTTTTTTTCTAGTTGGGATGTGGTTCCCGGTCCGGCAACGCCTCAATTTTAAAATTCTCCTCCTCATGATCAAATCCCTCCGTGGCCTCACCCCTCCCTATCTCTGTAACCTTCTCCAGCTCTACAACCCTCCGAGATCTCTGCGCTCCTCAAATTCTGGCCTCTTGAGCATCCCCGATTTTAATCGCTCTACCATTGGTGGCCGTGCCTTCAGCTGCCTCGGCCTTAAGCTCTAGAATTCCCTCCCTAAACCTCTCTACCTCTTTCTCCTCCTTTACGACACTCCTTAATACCTAGCTCTTTGACAAAGCTTTTGGTCACCTGTCCTAATAGCTCCTTATGTGGCTCAGTGTCAAATTTTGTTTGATAACACTCCTGTGAAGCGTCTTGGGACATTTTACTACATTAAAGGTGCTATATAAATACAAGTTGTTGTTGGAATCCAGACCTGGAATGCACGGAGCAATGATCCGATGGCCCAGGTGTATTCTGGGCTGATCCACATGTACAAACTTTGAGCAGAGCCCGATGTGACTGACCCCAAGCACAGAGTCTGATTCAGGCCTCTGAGCTGGAACTGTCCCTGCACTGGAAGGGAGGGTAACCATGGAGACTGAGAAGGAATGAGCTGTCTCCAGGCAGTGGGCACAGACCGAAAAGGGATCATTCACACCGCACCAGAACCCAGCCAGAGAGAACTGGTCATCCGACAGTGAGGGACCTCAGCCTCCGACTGTGGCTTCGCTTTACCGGTGTGGTGACTGAGCGACCGACTGTACCCGCGTTGAGGTTAAACAGAAACAACAGAGCAGTGGTTTGTGCTGTTCGCATCACATGCTATCTTGGGGCAAGCTGTTCCAGCAACTGAGCATGCTCCCCGACCGACCCCCGAAAGTTTGGTGATGTCCCTTTAAACAGCAATTACTGCTTCATGACATCCTGTTCAGCTCCTGCTTTTAATTCTTTGATGATGTCACTGGGATTTCAGTGAGTGGTGAAATTGGGGTCACAGTCTCCGAATAAGGGTCGGCCATTTAGGACTGAGATGAGAAGAAATTTCTTCACCCAGAGGGTGGTGAATTTTTGGAATTCTTTACCCCAGAGGGCTGTGGAGGCTCAGTTGTTCAGAATATTCCAGACAGAGATCGATAGATTTTTGGATATTAAGGGAATCAAGGATATGGGGATAGTGCAGGAAAGTGGAGATGAGGTAGAAGATCAGCCATGATCTTATTGAATGGCGGAGCAGGCTCGAGGGGCCAAATGGCCTAAACCTGCTCCTATTTCTTATGTTCTTATGGTCTTTGGCAATAGCTCAGAATGGGCAATCACGAGAATCCATTGGAAAAGAAAATCGCACGGGTTGTAAACCCAGCTCCTGATTCACTTTGTGCAACCACCAAGAAACAATTCCACCTCCACAGAATTTACAGACACAGGCCATTCGGCCCAACTGGTCCATGTCGGTGTGTATACTCCACACGGGCCTCCCCCCACCCCGCTCCATGTCGGTGTGTATACTCCACACGGGCCTCCCCCCACCCCGCTCCATGTCGGTGTGTATACTCCACACGGGCCTCCCCCCACCCCGCTCCATGTCGGTGTGTATACTCCACACGGGCCTCCCCCCACCCTGCCCACCCCACTGGTCCACGTCGGTGTGTATACTCCACACGGGCCTCCCCCCACCCTGCCCACCCCACTGGTCCATGTCAGTGTGTATACTCCACACGGGCCTCCCCCCACCCTGCCCCCCCCCCCACTGGTCCATGTCGGTGTGTATACTCCACACGGGCCTCCCCCCACCCTGCCACCTCCCCCCCACTGGTCCATGTCGGTGTGTATACTCCACACGGGCCTCCCCCCACCCTGCCCCCCCCACTGGTCCATGTCGGTGTGTATACTCCACACGGGCCTCCCCCCACCACGCTCCATGTCGGTGTGTATACTCCACACGGGCCTCCCCCCACCCCGCTCCATGTCGGTGTGTATACTCCACACGGGCCTCCCCCCACCCCGCTCCATGTCGGTGTGTATACTCCACACGGGCCTCCCCCCACCCCGCTCCATGTCGGTGTGTATACTCCACACGGGCCTCCCCCCACCCCGCTCCATGTCGGTGTGTATACTCCACACGGGCCTCCCCCCACCCTGCCCCCCACACTGGTCCACGTCGGTGTGTATACTCCACACGGGCCTCCCCCCACCCTGCCCCCCCCCCCACTGGTCCACGTCGGTGTGTATACTCCACACGGGCCTCCCCCCACCCCGCTCCATGTCGGTGTGTATACTCCACACGGGCCTCCCCCCACCCTGCCCCCCCCACTGGTCCACGTCGGTGTGTATACTCCACACGGGCCTCCCCCCACCCTGCCCCCCCCCCCACTGGTCCATGTCGGTGTGTATACTCCACACGGGCCTCCCCCCACCCTGCCCCCCCCCACTAACATTCGGTGTGTATACTCCACACGGGCCTCCCCCCACCCTGCCCCCCCCACTAACATTCGGTGTGTATACTCCACACGGGCCTCCCCCCACCCTGCCCCCCCCGCCACTAACATTCGGTGTGTATACTCCACACGGGCCTCCCCCCACCCTGCCCCCCCCACTAACATTCGGTGTGTATACTCCACACGGGCCTCCCCCCACCCTGCCCCCCCCGCCACTAACATTCGGTGTGTATACTCCACACGGGCCTCCCCCCACCCTGCTTCCCCCCCCCCACTAACATTCGGTGTGTATACTCCACACGGGCCTCCCCCCACCCTGCCCCCCCCACTAACATTCGGTGTGTATACTCCACACGGGCCTCCCCCCACCCTGCCCCCCCCACTAACATTCGGTGTGTATACTCCACACGGGCCTCCCCCCACCCTGCGCCCCCCCCCACTAACATTCGGTGTGTATACTCCACACGGGCCTCCCCCCACCCTGCGCCCCCCCCCACTAACATTCGGTGTGTATACTCCACACGGGCCTCCCCCCACCCTGCCCCCCCCCACTAACATTCGGTGTGTATACTCCACACGGGCCTCCCCCCACCCTGCGCCCCCCCCCACTAACATTCGGTGTGTATACTCCACACGGGCCTCCCCCCACCCTGCTCCCCCCCACTAACATTCGGTGTGTATACTCCACACGGGCCTCCCCCCACCCTGCTCCCCCCCACTAACATTCGGTGTGTATACTCCACACGGGCCTTCCCCCACCCTGCCCCCCCCACTAACATTCGGTGTGTATACTCCACACGGGCCTCCCCCCACCCTGCACCCCCCCCAGTAACATTCGGTGTGCATACTCCACACGGGCCTTCCCCCACCCTGCCCCCCCCCACTAACATTCGGTGTGTATACTCCACACGGGCCTCCCCCCACCCTGCCCCCCCCACTAACATTCGGTGTGTATACTCCACACGGGCCTCCCCCCACCCTGCCCCCCCCCACTAACATTCAGTGTGTATACTCCACACGGGCCTCCCCCCACCCTGCCCCCCCCACTAACATTCGGTGTGTATACTCCACACGGGCCTTCCCCCACCCTGCCCCCCCCACTAACATTCAGTGTGTATACTCCACACGGGCCTCCCCCCACCCTGCCCCCCCCCACTAACATTCAGTGTGTATACTCCACACGGGCCTCCCCCCACCCTGCCCCCCCCCCACTAACATTCGGTGTGTATACTCCACACGGGCCTCCCCCCACCCTGCCCCCCCCCCACTAACATTCGGTGTGTATACTCCACACGGGCCTCCCCCCACCCTGCACCCCCCCCACTAACATTCGGTGTGTATACTCCACACGGGCCTCCCCCCACCCTGTCCCCCCCCACTAACATTCGGTGTGTATACTCCACACGGGCCTCCCCCCACCCTGCCCCCCCCCCACTAACATTCGGTGTGTATACTCCACACGGGCCTCCCCCCACCCTGCCCCCCCCCACTAACATTCGGTGTGTATACTCCACATGGGCCTCCCCCCACCCTGCCCCCCCCCCACTTACATTCGGTGTGTATACTCCACACGGGCCTCCCCCCACCCTGCCCCCCCCACTAACCCTATGCTCCTTTCTCCCTCATGTCTGTCTCAATGCTCTGCTTCAAGCACTCCCTGTGGCAGCCAGTTCCACATTCTCACCAATGTTCCCTTTAAGGGTCTGGAGGTCCCGCACAGGCCGCTCACCGGCTTTTAAATGGAAAAACCACACATACTTGGACATTTGAATGGGCTGTGAAGCCTATTAAAGGGGCTGAGCACCCAAAAATAATTAGATGGATGATTTGGTTCTCACCACTCTGTACAGAAATACCTCCTAAATTCTTTATTAGATCTGTTAGTGATTATCTTATATTTATGGCCCCTTGTTCTGGACTCACCCACAAGTAGAAACAATTTCTCCACATCCACCCTATTGAACCTCTCCATAATTTTAAAGAACTCTATCAGGTCTCCTCTCAGCCTTCTCTTCCCCAGAGGAAAGAGCCCAGCCTGCTCAATCTTTCCTAATAGTTGCATCCTCTCAATTTTGGTAACATCTTTTAAAACCTTTTCTGCACTATCTCCGGTGCTTCTATATCCTGTACTGCCTTTTCTCGCTGTCCCGTACCGCGTGTTCTCACTCTCCCATACCGCGTGTTCTCACTGTGCCGTACCGCGTGTTCTCACTGTCCCGTCCCATGTGTTCTCACCGTCCCGTCCCATGTGTTCTCACTGTCCCGTAATGCGTGTTCTCACTGTCCTGTACCGCATGTTCTCACTGTCCCGTACCGCGTGTTCTCACTCTCCCGTACCGCGTGTTCTCACTCTCCCGTACCGCGTGTTCTCACTCTCCCGTACCGCGTGTTCTCACTCTCCCGTACCGCGTGTTCTCACTCTCCCGTACCGCGTGTTCTCACTCTCCCGTACCGCGTGTTCTCACTCTCCCGTACCGCGTGTTCTCACTCTCCCGTACCGCGTGTTCTCACTGTCCCGTACCGCGTGTTCTCGCTGTCCTGTCTCGTGTGTTCTCACTCTCCCGTACCGCGTGTTCTCACTCTCCTGTACCGCGTGTTCTCACTGTCTCGTACCACATGTTCTCACTGTCCTGTCTCGTGTGTTCTCACTCTCCCGTACCATGTGTTCTCACTGTCCCGTCTCATGTGTTCTCACTGTCCCATAATGCGTGTTATCACTGTCCTGTCTCGCATGTTCTCACTCTCCCGTACCATGTGTTCTCGCTGTCTTGTACCATGTCTTCTCACTGTCCCGTTTCATGTGTTCTCACTCTCCCATACCACGTGTTCTCACTCTCCCGTTTCATGTGTTCTCACTCTCCCATACCACGTGTTCTCACTCTCCCGTACCATGTGTTCTCACTGTCTTGTACCATGTGTTCTCACTGTCCCATCTCATGTGTTCTCACTGTCCCATAATGCGTGTTCCCACTGTCTCATACCGTGTGTTCTCACTGTCTCGTACTGCATCTTCTCACTGTCCCATAATGCGTGTTCTCACTGTCCGTCCAGTGTGTTCTCACTGTCCTGTCCCACGTGTTCTCACTGTCCTGTACTGCGTGTTCTCACCGTCCCGTATCACGTGTTCTCACTGTCCCATACCACGTGTTCTCACTGTCCCGTACCACGTGTTCTCACTGTCCCATACCACGTGTTCTCACTGTCCCGTACCACGTGTTCTCACTGTCCCGTACCACGTGTTCTCACTGTCCCGTACCGCGTGTTCTCACTGTCCCATACCATGTGTTCTCACTGTCCCGTACCACGTGTTCTCGCTGTCCCGTATCGCGTGTTCTCACTGTCCCATACCACGTGTTCTCACTGTCCTGTCCCGTGTGTTCTCACTGTGCCGTACCACATGTTCTCACTGTCCCGTCCCGTGTGTTCTCACTATGCCATACCGTGTGTTCTCACTGTGCCATACCGCGTGTTCTCACTGTCCCATCCCGTATGTTCTCACTGTGCCGTACCGCGTGTTCTCACTGTCCTGTACCGCGTGTTCTCACTGTCCCATACCGCGTGTTCTCACTGTCCCATCCCGTGTGTTCTCACTGTGCCGTACCGCGTGCTCTCACTGTCCCATCCCATGTGTTCTCACTGTCCCGTACCGTGTGTTCTCACTGTCCTGTCCCATGTGTTCTCACTGTCCCGTCCCATGTGTTCTCACTGTCCCATCCCATGTGTTCTCACTGTCCTGTACCACGTGTTCTCACTGTCCCATCCCATGTGTTCTCACTGTCCCGTACCATGTGTTCTCACTGTCCCGTACCACGTGTTCTCACTGTCCCGTACCACGTGTTCTCACTGTGCCGTACCGCGTGTTCTCACTGTCCCATCCCGTGTGTTCTCACTGTGCCGTACCGCGTGTTCTCACTGTCCCGTCCCATGTGTTCTCACTGTCCCGTCCCATATGTTCTCAATGTCCCGTAATTCGTGTTCTCACTGTCCTGTACCGCGTCTTCTCACTGTCCTATACCGCGTGTTCTCACTGTCCCGTACCACGTGTTCTCACTGTCCCATACTGCGTGTTCTCACTGTACCATCCCGTATGTTCTCACTGTGCCGTACCGCGTGCTCTCACTGTCCCGTCCCATGTGTTCTCACTGTCCTGTACCGTGTGTTCTCACTGTCCTGTCCCATGTGTTCTCACTGTCCCGTCCCATGTGTTCTCACTGTCCCGTCCCATGTGTTCTCACTGTCCCGTCCCATGTGTTCTCACTGTCCTGTACCACGTGTTCTCACTGTCCCATCCCATGTGTTCTCACTATCCCGTTCCATGTGTTCTCACTGTCCCGTACCACGTGTTCTCACTGTCCCATACCACGTGTTCTCACTGTGCCGTACCACGTGTTCTCACTGTCCCATCCCGTGTGTTCTCACTGTGCCGTACCGCGTGTTCTCACTGTCCCGTCCCATGTGTTCTCACTGTCCCGTCCCATGTGTTCTCACTGTCCCGTACCGCGTGTTCTCACTGTCCCATACCACGTGTTCTCACTGTCCCATACCACGTGTTCTCACTGTCCCGTACCACGTGTTCTCAGTGTCCCATACCACGTGTTCTCACTGTCCCGTACCACGTGTTCTCACTGTGCCGTACCGCGTGTTCTCACTGTCCCATCCCGTGTGTTCTCACTGTGCCGTACCGCGTGTTCTCACTGTCCCGTCCCATGTGTTCTCACTGTCCCGTCCCATGTGTTCTCACTGTCCCGTACCGCGTGTTCTCACTGTCCCATACCACGTGTTCTCACTGTCCCATACCACGTGTTCTCACTGTCCCGTACCACGTGTTCTCAGTGTCCCATACCACGTGTTCTCACTGTCCCGTACCACGTGTTCTCACTGTCCCGTACCGCGTGTTCTCACTGTCCCATCCCGTGTGTTCTCACTATGCCGTACCGTGTGTTCTCACTGTGCCGAACCGCCTGTTCTCACTGTCCCGTCCCGTGTGTTCTCACTGTGCCATCCCGTGTGTTCTCACTGTGCCATACCATGTGTTCTCACTGTCCCGTCCCGTGTGTTCTCACTGTGCCATCCCGTGTGTTCTCACTGTGCCATACCATGTGTTCTCACTGTCCCGTCCCGTGTGTTCTCACTGTGCCATACCGTGTGTTCTCACTGTCCCGTACCGCGTGTTCTCACTGTCCCATACCGCGTGTTCTCACTGTCCCATCCCGTGTGTTCTCACTGTGCCATACCGCGTGCTCTCACTGTCCCGTCCCATGTGTTCTCACTGTCCCGTACCGCGTGTTCTCACCGTCCTGTCCCATGTGTTCTCACTGTCCCGTCCCATGTGTTCTCACTGTCCCGTCCCATGTGTTCTCACTGTCCTGTACCACGTGTTCTCACTGTCCCGTCCCATGTGTTCTCACTGTCCCGTACCACGTGTTCTCACTGTACCATAACACGTGTTCTCACTGTCCCGTACCACGTGTTCTCACTGTGCCATACCGCGTGTTCTCACTGTCCCATCCCGTGTGTTCTCACTGTGCTGTACCGCATGTTTTCACTGTCCCATCCCATGTGTTCTCACTGTCCCGTCCCATGTGTTCTCACTGTCCCATAATGCGTGTTCTCACTGTCCTGTACCGCGTGTTCTCACTGTCCCGTACCGCGTGTTCTCACTGTCCCGTACCACGTGTTCTCACTCTCCCATACCGCGTGTTCTCACTGTCTCGTACCACGTGTTCTCACTGTCCCATACCACGTGTTCTCACTGTCCCGTACCGTGTGTTCACACTGTCCCGTACCACGTGTTCTCACTGTCCCATCCCGTGTGTTCTCACTGTCCTGTACCACGTGTTCTCACTGTCCCGTCCCATGTGTTCTCACTGTCCCGTACCGGGTGTTCTCACTGCCTTGTACCGCGTGTTCTCACTGTCCCGTACCGCGTGTTCTCACTGTCCTGTAGCACGTGTTCTCACTGTCCCGTACCACGTGTTCTCACTGTCCCGTCCCATGTGTTCTCACTGTGCCGTACCACGTGTTCTCACTGTCCTGTACCGTGTGTTCTCACTGCCTTGTACCGTGTGTTCTCACTGTCCTGTACTGTGTGTTCTCACTGCCCCGTCCCATGTGTTCTCACTGTCCTGTACCGTGTGTTCTCACTGTCCCGTACCGTGTGTTCTCACTGCCTTGTACCGTGTGTTCTCACTGCCCCGTCCCGTGTGTTCTCACTGTCCTGTCCCGTGTGTTCTCACTGCCCCGTCCCATGTGTTCTCACTGTCCTGTACCGTGTGTTCTCACTGTCCCGTACCGTGTGTTCTCACTGCCTTGTACCGTGTGTTCTCACTGCCCCGTCCCGTGTGTTCTCACTGTCCTGTCCCGTGTGTTCTCACTGCCCCATCCCGTGTGTTCTCACTGTCCTGTCCCACGTGTTCTCACTGTCCCATACCGTGTGTTCTCGCTGTGCCGTCCCATGTGTTCTCACTGTCCTGTACCGCGTGTTCTCACTGTCCCGTCCCGTGTGTTCTCACTGTCCCGTACCGCGTGTTCTCACTGTCCTGTCCCGTGTGTTCTCACTGCCCTGTACCGCGTGTTCTCACTGTCTCGTACCGTGTGTTCTCACTGTCCCGTACCGTGTGTTCTCACTGTCCCATCCCATGTGTTCTCACTGTCCCGTAATGCGTGTTCTCACTGTCTCGTACCACGTGTTCTCACTGTCCTGTACCGTGTGTTCTCACTGTCCCATACCACGTATTCTCACTGTCCCATACCACGTGTTCTCACTGTCTCATAGCACGTGTTCTCACTGTCCCGTCCTGCGTGTTCTCACTGTCCCGTACCACGTGTTTGCACTGTCCCGTCTCGCGTGTTCTCATTGTCCTGTACCACGTGTTCTCACTGTCCAGCCGCGTGTGTTCTCACTGTCCCGTCCCGTGTGTTCTCACTGTGCCGTACCACGTGTTCTCACTGTCCATACCACGTGTTCTCACTGTCCATACCACGTGTTCTTACTGTCCCGTCCCATGCGTTCTCACTGTCCCATACCACGTGTTCTCACTGTCCCATCCCGTGTGTTCTCACTGTCCTGTACCACGTGTTCTCACTGTCCCGTCCCGTGTGTTCTCACTGTCCCGTACCGCGTGTTCTCACTGTCCCGTCCCGTGTGTTCTCACTGTCCCGTCCCGTGTGTTCTCACTGTCCTGTACCGCGTGTTCTCACTGTCCCGTCCCGTGTGTTCTCACTGTCCCGTACCGCGTGTTCTCACTGTCCTGTCCCGTGTGTTCTCACTGTCCTGTACCGCGTGTTCTCACTGTCTCGTACCGTGTGTTCTCACTGTCCCGTACCGTGTGTTCTCACTGTCCCATCCCATGTGTTCTCACTGTCCCGTAATGCGTGTTCTCACTGTCTCGTACCACGTGTTCTCACTGTCCTGTACCGTGTGTTCTCACTGTCCCATACCACGTATTCTCACTGTCCCATACCACGTGTTCTCACTGTCTCATAGCACGTGTTCTCACTGTCCCGTCCTGCGTGTTCTCACTGTCCCGTACCACGTGTTTGCACTGTCCCGTCTCGCGTGTTCTCATTGTCCTGTACCACGTGTTCTCACTGTCCAGCCGCGTGTGTTCTCACTGTCCCGTCCCGTGTGTTCTCACTGTGCCGTACCACGTGTTCTCACTGTCCATACCACGTGTTCTCACTGTCCATACCACGTGTTCTTACTGTCCCGTCCCATGCGTTCTCACTGTCCCATACCACGTGTTCTCACTGTCCCATCCCGTGTGTTCTCACTGTCCTGTACCGCGTGTTCTCACTGTCCCATCCCATGTGTTCCCACTGTCTTGTAGTGCGTGTTCTCACTGTCTCGTCCCATGTGTTCTCACTGTCCCGTCCCATGTGTTTTCACTGTGCCATACCACGTGTTCCCACTGTCTTGTACCGCGTGTTCTCACTGTCCCGTACCACATGTTCTCACTGTCCCATAATGAGTGTTCTCACTGTCCCGTGTGTTCTCACTGTCTTGTAGCACATGTTCTCACTGTCCAGCCTCGTGTGTTCTCATTGTCCCGTACCGCGTGTTCTCACTGTCCCATCCCATGTGTTCTCACTGTCCCATACCACGTGTTCTCACTGTCCCGTACCGCGTGTTCTCACTGTCTCATACTGCGTGTTCTCACTGTCCCGTAGTGCGTGTTCTCACTGTCCCGCACCGCGTGTTCTCACTGTCCCATACCGCGTGTTCTCACTGTCCCATAATGCGTGTTCTCACTGTCCCGTCCCGTGTGTTCTTACTGTCCCATACTGCGTGTTCTCACTGTCCTGTACCGCATGTTCTCACTGTCCCGTACCGCGTGTTTTCACTGTCCCGTACCACATGTTCTCACTGTCCCGTACCGCGTGTTCTCACTGTCCCATCCCATGTGTTGTCACTGTCCCATAATGCGTGTTCTCACTGTCCCGTCCCATGTGTTCTCACTGTCCCATACTGCATGTTCTCACTGCCCCATAATGCGTGTTCTCACTGTCCCGTACCGCGTTCTCACTGTCCCATCCCATGTGTTCTCACTGTCCCATACCGCGTGTTCTCACTGTCCCATACCGCGTGTTCTCACTGTCCCATACTGCGTGTTCTCACTGCCCCATAATGCGTGTTCTCACTGTCCTGTACCGCGTGTTCTCACTGTCCCACCCCATGTGTTCTCACTGTCCCGTACCGTGTGTTCTCACTGTCCCGTACCACGTGTTCTCACTGTCCCATCTCATGTGTTCTCACCGTCCCATACCGTGTGTTCTCACTGTCCCGTACCACGTGTTCTCACTGTCCCGTACCACGTGTTCTCACTGTCCCGTACCGCGTGTTCTCACTGTCCTGTACCATGTGTTCTCACTGTCCCGTACCACGTGTTCTCACCGTCCGTACCACGTGTTCTCACTGTCCCATACCGCGTGTTCTCACTGTCCCATACTGCATGTTCTCACTGCCCCATAATGCGTGTTCTCACTGTCCCATACCGCGTGTTCTCACTGTCCCATCCCATGTGTTCTCACTGTCCCGTACCGCGTGTTCTCACTGTCCCGTCCCGTGTGTTCTCACTGTCCCATCCCGTGTGTTCTCACTGTCCCGTACCACGTGTTCTCACTGTCCCGTACCACGTGTTCTCACTGTCCCGTACCACGTGTTCTCACTGTCCTGTCCCATGTGTTCTCACTTTCCCGTACTGCGTGTTCTCACTGCCCCATAATGTGTATTCTCACTGTCCCGTACCGCGTATTCTCACTGTCCCATACCACGTGTTTGCACTGTCCCGTACCGTGTGTTCTCACTGTCTCGTACCGCGTGTTCTCACTGTCCCATAATGCATGTTCTCACTGTCCTGTACCGCATGTTCTCATTGTTCCGTCCCGTGTGTTCTCACTATCCCGTACCGCGTGTTCTCACTGTCCTGTCCCATGTGTTCTCACTGTCCCATACAATGTGTTCTCACTGTCCCGTCCGTTCTCACTGTCTTGTATCGCGTGTTCTCACTGTCCTGTCCCATGTGTTCTCACTGACTTGTACCGTGTGTTCTCACTGTCCTGTACCACGTGTCCTCACAGTCCCGTCCCGTGTGTTCTCACTGTCCCGTGTCGTGTGTTCTCACTATCCTGTACCGCCTGTTCTCACTATCCTGTACCACCTGTTCTCACTGTCCCGTACCGCGTGTTCTCACTGCCCCATCCCGCATGTTCTCACTCTGTACCGTGTGTTTTCCATTATTTTTTTTGTGCTTTGAAAACTTTTTTCCTGTCCTTTTATCTTCATCAAACCCATTCTGTTTGAAGGATGGGTTCTGTTTCTACAAAGTTGGGTCCTCCTTCCAAAGGTGGAATTACAAACTTAAACTGGTGATTTGTTAAACTGCAATTTTGCTGACTTCTCTCACCCATTTAACTTGGAGAAAATTAAGCAGAAATAATTATTTTAAATAAGAAACAGTTGGAGAATACATCAGAAGGGAAGACTGAAGCAGTACGTCGAGACTCAAACAATCGACACATTTTAAAAACGTTTTTAGAAGTGTAAGCTTTTCAGATCTGTTTTCAGATCCAGGACAGGATAAAAACAGAAAATGCTGGGCCCGCTCAGCAGGTCAGGCAGCGTGTGCGGAGAGAGGCAGGTAGGGCTCACGTTTCAGTTCCAGGACCTTTGGTCAGAACCCAAACTTTTTGTCGCCTCCTTTGTCTGTGTGATCGCAGACAATCGGCAGCGAAAAGGCCAGGCTGACACTGAGAGGGCCTGGGGGGAACCCTCGCACTCTGTCGAGTGCAGATGTACATTAATGCAGAAAGCGGCCCAGATCCATAGATTTTTTTTTAGAAAGAGCGACTGAAATAAGTCTCCTTCCCTTTTAACATACTGTTGTCTGGTTTGATGGTGTCACTTTTGTGAGAGGTCCTATTGGGAAGTATTCAGGCAGCAGCTTTTGTGAGGCAGGCCTGATTGGGAGTTGATGAACTCACTTGCCTACTTGCTTCTACCCTTTAGTCCCCATTGTTTTCTGGCCTCTTAATAAACTTTTTGGAAGAGTTAATTAATCCGCTTGAATTGGTTGATGGAGTGATTCTCAGAAGTTGAAATAACAGAAGGTTCCCTTTTTGAAGGGGGTGAGAGAGGAGAGTGTGTGACAGACATCAGCTTGTCACGTAATCAAAGCCAGGGAGGAAACAAAAAAACCAGCCTCCAACTCGGAGAAAAGAAGGTTGGAGTTAGAAGCGAGTTCTCTTTTCACTGTCCGAATGCCCTGTGTTAACACACCATCAGTCCAACCTGCCACAGCTGACGAATATATCAGCATTTGCCGCTTTACAGAATTTAAATAGTGATTGATTTTGGGGAGATCACGTTAAGGAGAATTACTTTAAGCACTTTAGTTGGTCCATTTGTTTTAAAATTGCTTAGATTATAAAATATTTTCATTCTCGATATTAGATGATTTTTCATTGTCTTTGGTTTACTGACGTGTTGTGATGGAGTTATTCCCCCCAGGATTATTAGAATTAAAAGCAGTTTAAAATTTCGATGTGGGCGGAGGAGTCGGTTAAACGGGACAGTGTTGTGTATAAAGAGCCGGTCCCGTTACTCACACCCCGTCTGATGGGCTTATTAGAGCCAGTGTCCGTAATGAGTGTTTGGAGAAACTGGACCAGGATCCCGGGAGAGACTGGACCAGGATCCCGGGCCAGTCAGTGCGGGACACTGGACCAGGATCCCGGGCCAGTCAGTGCGGGAGAGACTAGACCAGGATCCCGGGCCAGTCAGTGCGGGAGAGAGTGGACCAGGATCCCGGGCCAGTCAGTGCGGGAGAGAGTGGACCAGGATCCCGGGCCAGTCAGTGCGGGAGAGACTGAACCAGGATCCCGGGCCAGTCAGTGCGGGAGAGACTGGACCAGGATCCCGGGCCAGTCAGTGCGGGAGAGACTGGACCAGGATCCCGGGCCAGTCAGTGCGGGAGAGAGTGGACCAGGATCCCGGGCCAGTCAGTGCGGGAGAGACTGGACCAGGATCCCGGGCCAGTCAGTGCGGGGGACACTGGACCAGGATCCCGGGCCAGTCAGTGCGGGAGAGACTGGACCAGGATCCCGGGCCAGTCAGTGCGGGGGACACTGGACCAGGATCCCGGGCCAGTCAGTGCGGGAGAGACTGGACCAGGATCCCGGGCCAGTCAGTTTGGGAGGGACTGGACCAGGATCCCGGGCCAGTCAGTGCGGGAGAGTGGACCAGGATCCCGGGCCAGTCAGTGCGGGAGACTGGACCAGGATCCCGTGCCAGTCAGTGCGGGAGAGTGGACCAGTATCCCGGGACAGCTCCTGCTTGCTCTCCGAGTACTGACACCCACTGTAGATCCGACTTTAACGGGGCGTTTCCAGCCCATAAGAGCAACACTGGGAAAATGGGCTGCAGATAGACTCACCGAGATATTCGTCCCCTTTCTCTCCGTTCTTCCTCGTTTCTTAAATGTATAATTCTGAGTTCTACACCCCTCCCTCTGTATATATTTAGGGGCCAACTCGGTATCCGATACCTCCTCACTGCGCCCCCCCTCCCTCCCGTACCCCCTCCTCAGCCCCTCTCCCTGCTTCTATCCCACCACTCGGCCCCTCTCTCTGCTTCTATCCCTCCACTCAGCCCCTCTCCATATGTCTATCCCTCCACCCGGCCCCTCTCCCTGCTCCTCTCCCTCCACCCGGCCCCTCTCCCTCCACTCGGCCCCTCTCTCTGCTTCTATCCCTCCACCTGGCCTCCCTCCCTGGTTCTGTCTAAACTTGGGCCCAGTTATAAAGCTGCAGGTTGAGCTCAGTTCACTTTGTATGGAAGACATTTAAACAAGTGAAAGAAACACTTTAACAAATAACATTCAGGGTAGTCGGGAATATCACAGTGCAGGTGAGAGAAAATTTGATTAAGATAAGTCCAATGAAAGGAACTCTGTTGGTACCCTCACCTGGGGAGGGGAGAGTTGGTGTGGTGTTTGAGATTGTGAGACTGGGGCCGATGAGAGAGAGTAACAAAATAGAGGGAGGGTGAGAAAAGTAGATCGATCTACAGATCGGTGTTAAATATTCATTTAAAACTCATTTGTACAAGTCACTTCCAGACTGCAGTGGAAGTCTGTGCGATTTCCATTCTAGTGATAGTACAGCTAACACATTGTGTTTAGAAGTTCAATATCTCAACTGACATAAATAATACTGTTTTTTTGGAACGGGCATCAGTGACAGGGTAACGCTGTGTGCAGCCGGGCAGTGACTGAGGTGATCATCTCTCTCCCTGCCTCTTTCTAAACTTCAAATATTTGTTGTTCTTAATCCCTTGGGTTATTTGCAATCATCCAGAGAATGGTCTGGCCCGCAGTGTTCCACATTAGTCCCTCGTGGTGAGGCAAAAGCAGATCACAGGCTGGGTTTGTGGGATTCCTGAGACTGATAAACCACAGGTAAAATCCTGCACATTACTCAAACTCATTTAAATGTAGAGTTAGCCTCCTTCTGCCAGGAGAGAATCTATTTCATGTAGTGCTTTCCCCCGGGTTTGGTAGTGTATCACTGCAGAATTCGCAGTGGTATTTATCTGGTCTGTAACCAGTGATACTTCAGTATCTGTGGTGATATTCTGCAGATTGTATATTCACTGGTATTCCAATGATTGTATGTGTGGATTTTGGTTGTATATGTCATAGTATTCTGTATTTTGGATATTGACTGGTGCTCTGCTGATGTGTCCCTGACCCTATTATTAGGAAATATGTGTTTATGCTTTTTACAGCCCTGTTAATCTGCCTATAATCCCAGCTGTGTCTAAACCTGTTTTAGCCAAATTTTATGTTCAGAGCTAAGGACTGCTTTGGACCACAATTTTCCCCTTCACAAACTCTCTCACACACCCATTCCTTCCCTCTCTCTCACACACCCATTCCTTCCCTCTCTCACACACACCCACTCCTTCCCTCTCTCTCACACACCCATTCCTTCCCTCTCTCTCACACACCCATTCCTTCCCTCTCTCTCACACACCCATTCCTTCCCTCTCTCTCACACACCCATTCCTTCCCTCTCTCTCACACCCATTCCTTCCCTCTCTCTCTCACACACCCATTCCTTCCCTCTCTCTCACACACCCATTCCTTCCCTCTCTCTCACACACCCATTCCTTCCCTCTCTCTCTCTCACACCCATTCCTTCCCTCTTTCTCTCACACCCATTCCTTCCCTCTCTCTCACACACCCATTCCTTCCCTCTCTCTCACACACCCATTCCTTCCCTCTCTCTCTCACACCCATTCCTTCCCTCTCCCCCACACACCCATTCCTTCCCTCTCCCCCACACACCCATTCCTTCCCTCTCTCACACACCCATTCCTTCCCTCTCTCTCACACACCCATTCCTTCCCTCTCTCTCACACACCCATTCCTTCCCTCTCTCTCACACACCCATTCCTTCCCTCTCTCTCACACCCATTCCTTCCCTCTCTCTCACACACCCATTCCTTCCCTCTCTCTCACACACCCATTCCTTCCCTCTCTCTCACACCCATTCCTTCCCTCTCTCTCACACACCCATTCCTTCCCTCTCTCTCACACACCCATTCCTTCCCTCTCTCTCACACACCCATTCCTTCCCTCTCTCTCTCTCACACCCATTCCTTCCCTCTTTCTCTCACACCCATTCCTTCCCTCTCTCTCACACACCCATTCCTTCCCTCTCTCACACACCCATTCCTTCCCTCTCTCTCTCACACCCATTCCTTCCCTCTCCCCCACACACCCATTCCTTCCCTCTCCCCCACACACCCATTCCTTCCCTCTCTCACACACCCATTCCTTCCCTCTCTCACACACCCATTCCTTCCCTCTCTCTCACACACCCATTCCTTCCCTCTCTCTCACACACCCATTCCTTCCCTCTCTCTCACACACCCATTCCTTCCCTCTCTCTCACACACCCATTCCTTCCCTCTCTCTCACACACCCATTCCTTCCCTCTCTCTCACACACCCATTCCTTCCCTCTCTCTCACACACCCATTCCTTCCCTCTCTCTCACACACCCATTCCTTCCCTCTCTCTCACACACCCATTCCTTCCCTCTCTCTCACACACCCATTCCTTCCCTCTCTCTCACACACCCATTCCTTCCCTCTCTCTCACACACCCATTCCTTCCCTCTCTCTCACACACCCATTCCTTCCCTCTCTCTCTCACACCCATTCCTTCCCTCTCTCTCACACGCCCATTCCTTCCCTCTCTCTCACACGCCCATTCCTTCCCTCTCTCTCACACACCCATTCCTTCCCGCTCTCTCACACACCCATTCCTTCCCTCTCTCACACACCCATTCCTTCCCTCTCTCTCACACCCATTCCTTCCCTCTCTCTCACACCCATTCCTTCCCTCTCTCTCTCACACCCATTCCTTCCCTCTCTCTCGCACGCCCATTCCTCCCTCTCTCTCACACACCCATTCCTTCCCTCTCTCTCACACACCCATTCCTTCCCTTTCTCTCACACACCCATTCCTTCCCTCTCTCTCACACACCAATTCCTTCCCTCTCTCTCACCCATTCCTTCCCTCTCTCTCACACACCCATTCCTTCCCTCTCTCTCACACACCCATTCCTTCCCTCTCTCTCTCACACCCATTCCATCCCTCTCTCTCTCACACCCATTCCTTCCCTCTCTCCCACATGCCCATTCTCTCATACACTTTGTCTCCATCTCTCTCGTATACACACGTTTCCACAAACATTCTCTCTCTCTCACACACACATTGTTTCTCATATACTCACACACATACATTCTCTCTCTCTCGCTCTCATTTTCTCTCCCAATATATATCCTGCCCTCATCCCACCCACACCCTGTCCCCATCTATCACTCCACACCCAGCCAACACCTGGGCCTCACCACATACCATCCTATATTTGAGCAATGGGCGGGTCAGTGCCAATGTCCAAAACTTCACCCCACTGCCAGGCTCACTGCACCCGCTCAGCACTCTGCACCATCAATCACACCACTCTACAGCCAGCTACCAATGTGCCCCCAGCCCGTACCCTGCCCCCAGCCCATACCTGAGACTCTACCCTACACTGAGCCTCCACCCAGCCCTTATCCGATACCGATCCATCACACTCAGCCCTCCGCCAACCAATTCCCTGCAGCTTCCTTTCCCTCAGGGAGTCCCAGGAATGGCTGATGGGACAAAAATGTAAAATAAATTACAATTTGAGACTTTACCCCCCAAACCTTTCTCAATGTGTGTTCCGCCAGCTTGTCTGTAGAATGAGGAGCCCTAATCTGTGATCGACACTGTTTGATCTCACTCTTGTTCGCAGCTGGTTAAGCGGAATTTGATTTGCTATCTATTGAACAGGCTGGGCATGTTTAAACATTGAGGGTCCCTGGTATGTTGGAATAGTTAGATAGGTAGGTAGCAAATCGTTAAACCAAAATGAGGAATAAGCACATTTCTGAGCTTGGTAGGACAAACAGTAGCCCTTCAAACTGTACATTGTCCCCAAGAACTCAAGTTAGCAGGCTGGTTGAAATTGAACCAACTCCCCTCCCAACCCAAGTGGGACAGATTGGAGAGCTCTTTCAAAGAGCCGGCACAGGCACGATGGGCCGAATGGCCTCCTTCTGTGCTGTCCGATGCTATGATTACACCTACCTGGGCTACATTCTCAGGCCTGCCAGAAGCTAATGGCCATTCCTGGAACAGCCCGGCCCAGCCCAGCCTCAGTAGCATTTGGGTAGTGCTTTTGCAAATGTAATTTTATTTTATTCATCATTATCTACAGTCTTTCAAGAAAATGACGCTGTCTCTTTAAGGATGCAGTCATGCATTTTCCCTTTAAATTCAATAATCGGCTAAACAAAAGAGCTCCCAATTGTCCTTTTACGGGCCCATTATGCAAAGCAGGGTCTGGATATGGGACCGGTGGTCACCCGAAGCCACGCTTCACTCTGTGACCCTTCCCCAGCCTTTCTTCCCTCCCCCACTTTCCCCTCAGTCGCTGTTTAATTAAAGGCTGATTATAGACTGGGGAGCGGCTGGGACCCGGAGCTCCTTATCCAGGTGCGAGTCCCCAGCGGCAGATAAATTACAGACCCAGTGCAAATAAGTGGAGTTTACATCCAACCGGGTTCAAAACCCTCGGAGCCGCCGCCAAATCCCAGCACAGCCAGCCTGTAATGAAGCGGGCGATGCTAAGCCATGCAAAAAATGGGCAAGTTAACTGGGAAATAACAGAGCATTTCAGAGACCTATTAACATTCCTCTATCACACGGACAGCAGACAGTCCTGCACACATGCACCACACTTAGAAAAAGAGTTTGCAAAAACCGAGACCCCTGTGCACAAGGCAGCCCCGAGTATTAGACCCAGAAACAGCCAGCACTTGAAAGTAGTCTGGGGAGGGATGAGGTTCTGGGTGGGAAAGGGTTCTGGGGAGAGGGGTTCTGGGGGGGATGGAGTTCTAGGGGGAGGGGTTCTGGGGGGATTGAGTTTTAGGGGGAGGGGTTCTGGGGGGATGGAGTTCTCGGGGGAGGGGTTCTGGGGGGATGGGGTTCAAGGGGTGGGATTCTAAGGGGATGGAGTTCTGGGGAGAGGGGTTCTGGGGGATGGAGTTCTGGGGGGGGGTTTAGGGGGATGGAGTTCTGAGGAGAGGGGTTCTAGGGGGATGGAGTTCTCGGGGGAGGGGTTCTAGGGGGAGGAGTTCTGGGGAGAGGGGTTCTGGAGTTCTCGGGGGAGGGGTTCTAGGGGGAGGAGTTCTGGGGAGAGGGGTTCTAGGGGGATGGAGTTCTCGGGGGAGGGGTTCTAGGGGGAGGAGTTCTGGGGAGAGGGGTTCTGGAGTTCTCGGGGGAGGGGTTCTAGGGGGAGGAGTTCTGGGGAGAGGGGTTCTAGGGGGATGGAGTTCTGGGGAGAGGGGTTCTGGGGGCATGGAGTTCTAGGGGAGGGGTTCTGGGGGCATGGAGTTCTAGGGGATGGAGGTCTAGGGGGAGGGGTTCTAGGGGGGTGGAGTTCTGGGGAGAGGGGTTCTGGGGGCATGGAGTTCTGGGGAGAGGGGTTCTGGGGGGATGGATTTCTAGGGGATGGAGGTCTAGGGGGAGGGGTTCTAGGGGATGGAGGTCTAGGGGGAGGGGTTCTAGGGGGATGGAGTTCTCAGGGGATGGTGTTCTCAGGGGAGGGGTTCTGGGGGGATGGAGTTCTGGGGAGAGGGGTTCTGGGGAGAGGGGTTCTAGGGGGATGGAGTTCTGGGGAGAGGGGTTCTGGGGGCATGGAGTTCTAGGGAGAGGGGTTCTGGGGGCATGGAGTTCTAGGGGATGGAGGTCTAGGGGGAGGGGTTCTGGGGAGAGGGGTTCTGGGGGCATGGAGTTCTAGGGGATGGAGGTCTAGGGGGAGGGGTTCTAGGGGGATGGAGGTCTAGGGGGAGGAGTTCTAGGGGGATGGAGTTCTGGGGAGAGGGGTTCTGGGGGCATGGAGTTCTGGGGAGAGGGGTTCTGGGGGGAGGGGTTCTGGAGGGATGGAGTTCTGGGGAGAGGGGTTCTGGGGGGATGGAGTTCTGGGGAGAGGGGTTCTGGGGGGATGGAGCTCTAGGGGAGGGGTTCTGGGGGGAGGGGTTCTGGAGGGATGGAGTTCTGGGGAGAGGGGTTCTGGGGGGATGGAGTTCTGGGGAGAGGGGTTCTGGGGGGATGGAGCTCTAGGGGAGGGGTTCTGGGGGGAGGGGTTCTGGAGGGATGGAGTTCTGGGGGGAGGGGTTCTGGGGGGAGGGGTTCTGGAGGGATGGAGTTCTGGGGGGAGGGGTTCTAGGGGGATGGAGTTCTGGGGGAAGGGGTTCTGGGGGGATGGAGTTCGAGGGGAGGGGTTCTGGGGGGAGGGGTGTGGGGGGATGGAGTTCTCGGGGGAGGTGTTCTGGGGGGATGGAGTTCTGGGGGAAGGGGTTCTGGTGGGATGGAGTTCTGGGGGAAGGGGTTCTGGTGGGATGGAGTTCTGGGGGAAGGGGTTCTGGGGGGATGGAGTTCTAGGGGAAGGGGTTCTGGGGGGATGGATTTCTGGGGGAAGGGGTTCTAGGGGGATGGAGTTCTGGGGGAAGGGGTTCTGGGGGGATGGAGTTCGAGGGGAGGGGTTCTGGGGGGAGGGGTGTGGGGGGATGGAGTTCTCGGGGGAGGGGTTCTAGGGGGATGGAGTTCTGGGGGAAGGGGTTCTGGGGGGATGGAGTTCGAGGGGAGGGGTTCTGGGGGGAGGGGTGTGGGGGGATGGAGTTCTCGGGGGAGGGGTTCTAGGGGGATGGAGTTCTGGGGGAGGGGTTCTGCGGGATGGAGTTCTAGGGGAGAGGGGTTCTGGGGGGATGGAGTTCTGGGGGAAGGGGTTCTGGGGGGATGGAGTTCGAGGGGAGGGGTTCTGGGGGGATGGAGTTCGAGGGGAGGGGTTCTGGGGGGATGGAGTTCTAGGGGATGGAGGTCTAGGGGCAGGGGTTCTCGGGGAGAGGGGTTTTTGAGGAGGGATGGGGTTCTGGGTTGAGGTCTGGGGAAGGGGTTCTCGGGGAGATGAATGGGGTTCTCGGGTGAGTGGGGATGGGACTGACTCGGAGCTGGCTGTTTTTTTTTACAATATTCGAAGTTTTTGGAAACGAATCTTTATTAACGTGAGATTGAAACCTAGTTAGTGTAGAGTAGGGATGACGGAAGGGAACATGGAGAGGATACAGACGGAGCAGGAGACGGATCCAGAGAGCGGGTGGTGAGGGAGACAGCTCGGGATAATTCACCCTTTAGTTTTTCAAAGTCCTTGTACCATTTCACCCCATCCCACCGGGGTCTCAGGGAATGCGGCAGAATCCGGCGGTATTTACTAATGATCCAGCCCGGGACGGCACGGTTCAAACCTGTTCCATTTCATCTCAGAGTAAGTGGAGTAGACTCGGAGTGGGAGTGCTGAACGGATCGAAGTGGACACGGTGCAGATTGGTTGATTAAAATCCAGGGGCACTGGCTCTGCTTTGAATTTACATTGAATTACATACAGCACAGAAACAGGCCATTCGGCTCAACTGGCCTATGCTTTATGCTCCACACGAGCCTCCTCCTACCCCTCTTCATCTCACCCTATCAGCACATCCTTCCATTCCTTTCTCCCTCGTGTGTTTATCTAGCTTCCCCTTAAATGTATCTGTGCTATTCGTCTCAATCACTCCCTGTGGCAGCGAGTTCCACATTCTCACCACTCTTTGGGTCAAGAAGTTTCTCCTGAATTCATTATTGGATTTATTATATTCATGTTCTGGTCTCCTCCCCAAGTGGAAACATCTTCTCTATGTCTACCTTATCAAACCCCTTTATACTTTTAAAGATCTCTGGTCACATCTCAGTCTCTCTTTTCTCGAGAAAAGAGCCCAGCCTGTCCAGTCTTCCCTGGGATTGTAACCAATCCCGGATTGTCCCATTAGGCAAAAATCGGGTGAAGAAAGTGAACAGATTGAGCTCCTTAAATAAGAATCACAATTGGTTCTCCAAAGTTGGAGAGTTCGTAGTATTCGATTCTTAAACAAACGAAACCCCATGTCAAACTACAAGTTATTAACATGGAAGTTATTCTTGGATGTTGTGTTGGTTTTAATAAAATAGTATTTTAATGTGGTCCCGACTCTGATAACTGGAGCTAAAATGGGTTTACTAATCCGCGAAAGCGGACTATCACGGTTCAATGTCTTCCTCTTTTGATCAGATAAGTTTGTCACACAGGATGGGAAGGTACAGAGTTAGAGAGTGACACCGGCGGCTGAAGCAATGGGACGAGCACATTCTGTTAAAATGATCTTCTCCACGGAATCTGACGGAATTTCCAGCCTGCTCTGCTATTGTTTCAGATTTCCAGTTGTTTGTTGGTTTTTATTTTGAAGTGAAACCGCAGGACTCCTGATCCCACTCCCTGATCCCGCGGCTCAAACCTCATTCGGATTTTTTTCATAAATCAAACTACATTTCAGACCAATGCTTTTTAGGAGGTGAGAGTTCTAGTGCTTCACTTCAGATTATCGATATTGGAAACTACAGCCAGATATTCAGCGCAGTCTGCACGGTTTGGGGTTGTGTGGGTCAGAGTGAATGATGCATGTGTCTCAGGTTTTACTCCGCCGAGTCCCCGCCGCTTTCTCCTTTGTACAATCGCCATCTTTTGTTAGATAATCAGCCGCCTGATGGGATGAGGAATAGATAAAGATTCTTGGCATCTGGCGGCTAAAATGAAAGGAGGATTAGGTACCGGCCGCTGCACACTCCATGGCACAAGGGGCTGCTATTCCTCCCATTCAGGACACCACTCATTATACACAACTCTCCGTGTTTGGTTACATCTCCCCGAGATGTTTGTATTTCTAAATTCGCTGGACAAAAAAGTAAGCAACCCCATGCTGCATGTGAAAGAAAATACCTTTTAACATCTTCAATTACTGGGAACCTTAAAGGGACAGTCCTCCCGCTTCAGCGCTCCATCATTAAATTACCGCAGTAAAACAAACACACAGACTTCTCGCTTCAATGGTTTCATGTATAAAATTAAAGGACGGGTTTATTACAATTTTGCAGTGTTTAACAACACAGGCTTTCGTGTGGAAAGTGATTAAAATCGATGATTGCTGCAGGGCTAGGATAGTTCCTACATTATTTAGAACTGGGATAGTCCCTACATTGTGTAGAAGTGTCAGCCCTGCTTCAGTGGGCAACACTCCAGCCTCTGAGTCAGAAGGTTTAAGTCCCGCTCCAGAGACTTGAGCACAAAAATCCAGGCTGACACTCCAGTGCAGTGCTGAGGGAATGCTGCACTGTCGGAGCTGCCGTCTTTCGGATGAGACGTAAAACCGAGCCCCGTCTGCTCTCTCAGGTGGACGTAAAAGATCCGGCAAGAGCAGGGGAGCTCTCCCCGTGTCCTGGCCAATATTTTACCCCACAACCAACATCATGATAAACCATTATTTGGTCATGATCACATTGCTCTTTCTGGGAGCTTGCTGTGCGCATATTGGCTGCCGCGCTGCCTACATTACAACAGTGACTACACTCCAAAAGAACTTCATTGGCTGCAAAACGCTTTGGGATGTTCAGTGGTCGTGAAACGAGTTATAGAAATGCAGACAATCTTTTCAACTGGGATAGTCCCCACAGTATTTAGACCTGGGATACTCCCTATAGCATATAGAACTGGGATAGTCCCAACAGTGTATAGAACTGTGATAGTCCGTACATTGTAGAGAACTGTGATAATCCCCACAGTATATAGAACTGGGATATTCCCTACAGTATATAGAACTGGGATAGTCCTTACAGTGTGTAGAGTTTGGATAGTCCCTACAGTGTATAGAACTGGGATAGTCCCTACAGTGTATAGAACTGGGATAGTCCCTACAGTGTATAGAACTGGGATAGTCCCTAAAGTGAATAGAATTGGGATAGTCCCTACATTGTATAGAACTGCGATAGTCCCTACAGTGTATAGAACTGGGATAGTCCCTACAGTGTTTAGAACTGGGATTGTCGCTACAGTGTTTAGAACTGGGATAGTCCCTACAGTGTATAGAACTGGGATAGTCCCTACAGTGTATAGAACTGGGATAGTCCCCACAGTGTATAGAAGAGCGATAGTTCCTACAGTGCATAGAACTGGGGTAGACCCAACATTGTATAGAACTGGGATAGTCCCTACAGTGCTTAGATCAGCGATAGTCGCGATAGTGTATAGAACTGGGATAGTCCCTACAGTGTATAGAACTGGGATAGACCTTACAGTGTTCAGATCAGCGATAGTCCCTAGAGTGTATAGAACTGGGATAGTCCCTACAGTGTATCGACCTGGGATAGACCCTGCAATGTTTAGAACAGCAATAGACCCTACAGAGTATAGAACTGGGATAGTCCCTACAGTGTATAGAACTGGGATATTCCCTACATTGTATAGAACTGGGATCGTCCCTACAGTGTATAGAACTGGGATAGTCCCTACAGTGTATAGAACTGGGATAGTCGCTACAGTGTACAGAACTGGCATGCTCCCTGCAGTGTGTAGAACCTGGTTAGTCACTACAGTGTGTAGAACTGGGATTGTTCCAGCTGTGTGTTTTAACTGGGCTATTCCCTTCGGTTTACAGTTCAGGAATCGTCCCTAGAATCTGTAGATATGGGATAGTCCCTACAGTGTAAAGAACTGGGATAATCTGTGCAGTGTATAGACCTGGGATAGTCCCTGCAGTGTATAGAACTGGGATGTTCACTACAGTGTATAGAACTGGGATATTACCTACAGTGTATAGAACTGGGATAGTCCCTACAGTGTATAGAACTGGGATATTCCCTGCAGTGTATAGAACTGGGATCGTCCCTACAGTGTATAAAAATGGGATGGTCCGTAGAGTGTATAGAACTGGGATATTCCCTACAGTGTATAGAACTGGGATAGTCCCTACAGAATATAGAACAGGGATAGTCCCTACAGTTTCTAGAACTGCGAAAGTACCTACAGTGTATAGAACTGGGATAGTCCCTACAGTGTATAGAACTGGGATAGTCCCAACACTTTGTAGAACTGGGATAGGCCCTACAGTGTATAGAACTGGGATAATCCCTACAGTGTATAGAACTGGGATAGTCCCTACAGTATATAGAACTGGGATAGTCCCGACACTTTATAGAACTGGGAAAAGCCCTACAGTGTATAGAACTGGGATAGTCCTTACAGTATATAGAACTGGGATAGTCCCTACAGTATATAGAACTGGGATAGTCCCTACAGTGTATAGAACTGGGATAGTCCCTACAGTGTATACACCTGGGATAGTCCCTACAGTATATAGAACCGGGAGAGTCCCTACAGTGTATAGAACTGGGATAGTTCCTACAGTGTATAAAACTGGGATCATCCATACAGTGTATAGAGCTGGGATAGTCCCTACATTGCATTGAACTGGGATTGTTCCTACAGTGCATAGAACTGGGATAGTCCCTACAGTGCATAGAACTGGGATAGTTCCTACTGTGTATTGAACTGGGATAGTCCCTACAGTTCATAGAACTGGGATAGTCCCTACAATGTGTAGAACAGGGTTAGTCCCTACAGTGTACAGAACTGGGATATTCTCTAGAGTGTATAGAACTGTGATAGTCCCTACAGTGTTTAGAAGAGGGATAGTCCCTACAGTGTATAGAACTGGGATAGGATCTACATTTTATAGAACAGGGATAATTCCTACAATGCATAGAACTGGGATAGTCCCGACAGTGATTAGAACTGGGATTGTCGCTACAGTGTTTAGAACTGGGATAGTCCCTACAGTGTATAGAACTGGGATAGTCCCGACAGTGTATAGAACTGGGATAGTCCCCACAGTGTATAGAAGAGCGATAGTTCCTACAGTGCATAGAACTGGGGTAGACCCAGCATTGTATAGAACTGGGATAGTCCCTACCGTGCTTAGATCAGCAATAGTCACTATAGTATATAGAACTGGGATAGTGCCTATAGTGTATAGAACTGGGATAGTCCTTACAGTGTTCAGATCAGCGATAGTCCCTAGAGTGTATAGAACTGGGATAGTCCCTACAGTGTATAGACCTGGGATAGACCCTGCAATGTTTAGAACAGCAATAGACCCTACAGTGTATAGAACTGGGATAGTGCCTACAGTGTATAGAACTGGGATAATCCCTACAGCTTATAGAACTGTGATAGTCCCTACAGTGTATAGAACTGGGCTAGTCCCTACAGTGTATAGAACTGGGATAGTCCCTACATTGTATAGAACTGGGAAAATCCCTACAGTGTATAGAACTGGGATAGTCCCTACAGAGTACAGAACTGGGATAGTCCCTACATTGTATAGAACTGGGAAAATCCCTACAGTGTATGGAACTGGGATAGTCCCTACAGAGTATAGAACTGGGATAGTCCCTACAGTGTACAGAACTGGCATTCTCCCTGCAGTGTGTAGAACCGGGATTGTTCCTGCCGTGTGTTTTAACTGGGCTATTCCCTTCGGTTTACAGTTCAGGAATCGTCCCTAGAATCTGTAGATATGGGATAGTCCCTACAGTGTAAAGAACTGGGATAATCTGTGCAGTGTATAGACCTGGGATAGTCCCTGCAGGGTATGGAACTGGGATGTTCCCTACAGTGTATAGTACTGGGATATTACCTACAGTGTATAGAACTGGGATAGTCCCTACATTGTATAGAACTGGGCTATTCCCTGCAGTGTATAGAAGTGGGATAGCCGCTACAGTGTATAAAAATGGGATGGTCCGTACAGTGTATGGAACTGGAATATTCCCTACAGTGTATAGAACTGGGATAGTCCCTACAGTGTACGGAACTGGCATTCTCCCTGCAGTGTGTAGAACCTGGTTAGTTACTACAGTGTGTAGAACCGGGATTGTTCCTGCCGTGTTTTTTAACTGGGCTATTCCCTTCGGTTTACAGTTCAGGAATCGTCCCTAGAATCTGTAGATATGGGATAGTCCCTACAGTGTAAAGAACTGGGATAATCTGTGCAGTGTATAGACCTGGGATAGTCCCTGCAGTGTATAGAACTGGGATGTTCCCTACAGTGTGTAGTACTGGGATATTACCTACAGTGTATAGAACTGGCATAGTCCCTACAGTGTATAGAACTGGGCTATTCCCTGCAGTGTATAGAAGTGGGATAGTCGCTACAGTGTATAAAAATGGGATGGTCCGTACAGTGTATGGAACTGGAATATTCCCTACAGTGTATAGAACTGGGATAGCCCCGACAGTGTATAGAACTGGGATAGTCCCTACAGAATATAGAACAGGAATAGTCCCTACAGTTGCTAGAACTGCGAATGTCCCTACGGTCTATAGATCTGGGATAGTCCCTACAGTGTATAGAACTGGGATAGTCCCGACACTTTATAGAACTGGGATAGGCCCTACATTGTATAGAACTGGGATAATCCGTACAGTGTATAGAACTGGGGTAGTCCCTACAGTGTTTAGAACAGGGATAGTCGCTACAGTGTTTAGAACTGGGATAGTCCCTACAGTGTATCGAACTGGAATAGTCCCAAGAGTGTATAGAACTGCGATAGTCCCTACAGTGTATAGAACTGCGATACTCCCTACAGTGTATAGAACTGCGATAGTCCCTACGGTGTATAGAACTGGGATAGTCCCTACAGTGTATAGAACTGGGATTGTCCCTACAGTGCATAGAACTGGGATAGTCCCTACAGTGCATAGAACTGGGATAGTCCCTACAGTGTATAGAACTGGGATAGTCCCTACAGTATATAGAACTGGGATAGTCCCTGCAGTGTATAAAACTGGGATCGTCCCTACAGTGTATAGAACTGGGATAGTCCCTACAGTGTATAGAACAGGGTTAGTCCCTACAGTGTACAGAACTGGGATATTCCCTAGAGTGTATAGAACTGGGATAGTCCCTACAGTGTATAGAACTGGGATAGTCCCTACAGTGTTTAGAACAGGGATAGTCCCTACAGTGTATAAAACTGGGATAGGATCTACATTTTATAGAACAGTGATAAACCCTACAATGTATAGAACTGGGATAGTCCCTACAGTGTATAGAACTGGGATAGTCCCTACATTGTATAGAACTGGGATAGTCCCTACAGTGTATAGAACTGCGATAGTCGCTACAGTGTATAGAACTGGGATAGTCCCTACAGTGTATTGAACTGCGATAGTCCCTACAGTGTATAGAACTGGGATAGTCCCTACAGTGTATAGAACTGGGTTAGTCCCTACAGTGTATAGAACTGGGATAGTCCCGACAGTTTACAGAACTGGCACGCTCCCTGCAGTGTGTAAAACCTGGTTAGTCACTGCAGTGTGTAGAACTGGGAGTGTTCCTGCCATGTGTTTTAACTGGGCTATTCCCTTCGGTTTAGAGTTCAGGAATCGTCCCTAGAATCTGTAGATATGGGATAGTCCCTACAGTGTAAAGAACTGGGATAATCTGTGCAGTGTATAGACCTGGGATAGTCCCTGCAGTGTATAGAACTAGGAAGTTCCCTACAGTGTATAGAACTGGGATAGTCCCTACAGTGTATAGAACTGGGATAGTCCCTACAGTGTTTCGAACAGGGATAGTCCCTACAGTGTATAGAACTGGGATAGGATCTACATTTTATAGAACAGGAATAAACCCTACAATGTATAGAACTGGGATAGTCCGTGCAGTGTATAGAACTGGGATAGTCCCTACAGTGTATAGAACTGGGATAGTCCCTACAGTAGATAGAACTGGGATAGTCCCTACAGTGTATAGAACTGCGATAGTCGCTACAGTGTATAGAACTGGGATAGTCCCTACAGTGTACTGAACTGCGATAGTCCCTACAGTGTATAGAACTGGGATAGTCCTTACAGTTTATAGAACTGGGATAGTCCCTACAGTGTATAGAACTGGGATAGTCCCGACAGTGTCCAGAACTGGCATGCTCCCTGCAGTGTGTAGAACCTGGTTATTCACTACAGTGTGTAGAACTGGGATTGTTCCTGCCGTGTGTTTTAACTGGGCTATTCCCTTCGGTTTACAGTTCAGGAATCGTCCCTAGAAGCTGTAGATGTGGGATAGTCCCTACAGTGTAAAGAACTGGGATAATCTGTGCAGTGTATAGACCTGGGATAGTCCCTGCAGTGTATAGAACAGGGATGTTCCCTACAGTTTATAGAACTAGGATATTACCTACAGTGTATAGAACTGGGATAGTCCCTACAGTGTATAGACCTGGGATATTCCCTGCAGTGTATAGAACTGTGATAGTCCCTACAGTGTATAAAAATGGGATGGTCCGTACAGTGTATAGAACTGGGATATTCCCTACAGTGTATAGAACTGGGATAGTCCTTACAGTGTATAGAACTGGGATAGCCCCTACAGTGTATAGAACTGGGATAGTCCCTACAGAATATAGAACAGGGATAGTCCCTACAGTTTCTAGAACTGCGAAAGTCCCTACAGTGTATAGAACTGGGATAGTCCCTACAGTGTATAGAACTGGGATAATCCCTACAGTTTTTACAACTGGGATAGTCCCTACAGTGTATAGAACTGGGATAGACCCTACAGTGTATAGAACTGGGATAGTCCCTGCAGTGTACAGAACTGGCATGCTCCCTGCAGTGTGTAGAACCTGGTTAGTCACTACAGTGTGTAGATCTGGGATTGTTCCTGCCGTGTGTTTTAACTGGGCTATTCCCTTCGGTTTACAGTTCAGGAATCGTCCCTTGAATCTGTAGATATGGGATAGTCCCTACAGTGTAAATAACTGGGATAATCTGTGCAGTGTATAGACCTGGGATAGTCCCTGCAGTGTATAGAACTGGGATGCTCCCTACAGTTTATAGAACTGGGATATTACCTACAGTGTATAGAACTGGGATAGTCCCTACAGTGTATAGACCTGGGATATTCCCTGCAGTGTATAGAACTGGGATAGTCCCTACACTGTACAAAAATGGGATGGTCCGTACAGTGTATAGAACTGGGATATTCCCGACAGTGTATAGAACTGGGATAGTCCTTACAGTGAATAGAACTGGGATAGTCCCTACAGAGTATAGATCAGGGATAGTCCCTACAGTTTCTAGAACTGCGAAAGTCCCTACAGTGTATAGAACTGGGATTGTCCTGACACTTTATAGAACTGGGATAGGCCCTGCAGTGTATAGAACTGGGATAATCCCTACAGTGTATAGAACTGGGATAGTCCCTACAGTATATAGAACTGGGATAGTCCCGACACTTTATAGAACTGGGAAAAGCCCTACAGTGTATAGAACTGGGATAGTCCTTACAGTATATAGAACTGGGATAGTCCCTACAGTATATAGAACTGGGATAGTCCCTACAGTGTATAGAACTGGGGTAGTCCCTACAGTGTATAGAACTGCGACAGTCCCTACAGTGTATAGAACTGTGAAACTCCCTACGGTGTATAGAACTGGGATAGTCCCTACAGTGTATAGAACTGCGATAGTCCCTACAGTGTATAGAACTGCGATAGTCCCTACAGTGTATAGAACTGTGATAGTCCCTACGGTGTATAGAACTGGGATAGTCCCTACAGTGTATAGAACTGCGATAGTCCCTACAGTGTATAGAACTGCGATAGTCCCTACGGTGTATAGAACTGGGATAGTCCCTACAGTGTACAGAACTGGGATAGTCCGTGCAGTGTATAGAACTGGGATAGTCGCTAAAGTGTTTAGAACTGGGATAGTCCCTACAGTGTATAGAATTGGGAAAGTCTCTACATTGTAAAGAACTGGGATAGACCCTACAGTGTATAGAACTGGGATAGTCCCTACAGTGCATAGAACTGGGATAGTCCCTACATTATATAGAACTGGGATAGTCCCTACAGTATATAGAACTGGGATAGTCCCTGCAGTGTACAGAATTGGGATAGTCCCTACAGTTTATGGAACTGGGATAGTCCCTTCAGTGTATAGAACTGGGATAGTCCCTACAGTGTATAGAACTGGGATAGTCCCTACAGTGTATAGAACTGCGATAGTCCCTACGGTGTATAGAACTGGGATAGTCCCTACAGTGTACAGAACTGGGATAGTCCGTGCAGTGTATAGAACTGGGATAGTCGCTACAGTGTTTAGAACTGGGATAGTCCCTACAGTGTATAGAATTGGGAAAGTCCCTACATTGTAAAGAACTGGGATAGTCCCTACAGTGCATAGAACTGGGATAGTCCCTACAGTATATAGAACTGGGATAGTCGCTACAGTATATAGAACTGGGATAGTCCCTGCAGTGTATGGAATTGGGATAGTCCCTACAGTTTATGGAACTGGGATAGTCACTTCAGTGTATAGAACTGGGATAGTCGCTACAGTGTATAGAACTGGGATAGTCCCTACAGTATATAGAACTGGGATAGTCACTACAGTGTATAGAACTGGGATAGTCCCTACACGGTACAGAACTGGGAGAGGCCCTACAGTGTATACAACTGGGATAGTCCCTACCCTGTATAGAACTGGGATAGTCCCTACAGTGTATAGAACTGGGATAGTCCCTGCAGTGTATAAAGCTGGGATCGTCCCTACAGTGTATAGAACTGGGATAGTCCCTACAGTGCATTGAACTGGGATTTTCCCTACAGTGCATAGAACTGGGATAGTCCCTACAGTGCATAGAACTGGGATAGTCCCTACAGTTTATTGAACTGGGATAGTACCTACAGTTCATAGAACTGGGATAGTCCCTACAGTGTATAGAACAGTGTTAGTCCCTACAGTGCACAGAACTGGGATATTCCCTAGAGTGTATAGAACTGGGATAGTCCCTACAGTGTTTAGAACAGGGATAGTCCCTGCAGTGTGTAGAACTGGGATAGGATCTACATTTTATAGAACAGGGATAATTCCTACAATGTATAGAACTGGGATAGTCCGTGCAGTGTATAGAACTGGGATAGTCCCTGCAGTGTTTAGAACTGGGATTGTCGCTACAGTGTTTCGAAATGGGATAGTCCCTACAGTGTATAGATCTGGGATAGTCCCTACAGTGTATAGAACTGGGATAGTCCCCACAGTGTATAGAAGAGCGATAGTTCCTACAGTGCATAGGACTGGGGTAGACCCAGCATTGCATAGAACTGTGATAGACCCTACAGTGCTTAGATCAGCGATAGTCGCTATAGTGAAAATCAATCCAAATAGAAATCCCAATTAGCATTTGGCTCAAAATTTTCAAATCAGTAATTGAACCAATTGCACTCTATGGCAGTGAGGTATGGGGACCGCTAACTCAAGAAGAATTTACAAAATGGGACAAACACCCAATTGAGATCCTACGTGCAGAATTCTGTAAAAGTATCCTCCGGACTCAAAGGAAAACAGTAAACAATGCATGCAGGGTGGAACTAGGCCAATATCCATTAATAATCACTATCCAAAAAAGAGCCACCAAATTTTGGAATCACCTACAAATGAGCAATCCCCAATGCTATCACTACGACGCCCTGAAATGCCAAGAGCTGACCATAAAGAAGAATACCCTCAGTCAACTAGTCCTGGGACTCAGTGAAGTAACTACTAACAATACTAATAACAACCAGCCCCAGGACAGTGACAGGGTAACACAAAGAATTCGACCCAACACAATCGTCGCTAAGCAAAAGGAAAAATATCTGACATATTGGGCAGAAACAACAAAAACCCAAAGCAAACTCAATTGCTACTTGGCCCTAAACAGACAATACAACATAGCTGATTACCTGACCATGGTAAAGGATAACAAACTGAGAAGAACCTTGACAAGGTACAGACTTAGCGAACATAGCCTAGCAATCGAAAAAGGCAGACACAGGCAGACCAGGCTGCCAAGAGAAGACAGGATATGCTCTCACTGCAGTCAGGGAGTAGTGGAGACAGAGATGCACTTCCTCACAGCCTGCGGAAAATATCAGGGCATCAGGGAGAATTTCTACCAAAAATTCTCACAAATATGCCCTGATTTCAGAAATCTGAATGACAACCAAAAACTCCCATTCCTACTGGGAGAGGAGAGAAGCTGTGTAACATTGGCGGCACACTATGTTACAGCTTGCCATGAACAGAGGGACACCCAGTAAACTAAGAAAAGAATATATATAAACAATGCGAATGTATATTTATACACTCAGGGATATACCTGTTTATACACTGTATGAATAGAACTGCGTTTATGTGCTAAACCATGAATGTATTTTGATGCTTTGGCAACATAAGATGTAACTTATCATGCCAATAAAGCGATTTGAATTGTGAATTGTGTATAGAACTGGGATAGTGTATAGAACTGGGATAGTCCTTACAGTGTTCAGATCAGCGATAGTCCCTAGAGTGTATAGAACTGGGATAGTCCCTACAGTGTATAGACCTGGGATAGACCCTGCAATGTTTAGAACAGCAATAGACCCTACAGTGTATAGAACTGTGATAGTCCCTACAGTGTATAGAACTGGGATAGTCCCTACAGTGTATAGAACTGGGATAGTGCCTACAGTGTATAGAACTGGGATAATCCCTACAGTTTATAGAACTGTGATAATCCCTACAGTGTATAGTACTGGGATAGTCCCTACAGTGTATAGAACTGGGATAGTCCCTACATTATATAGAACAGGGATAGTCCCTACAGTAGATAGAACGGGGATAGTCCCTACAGTGAATAGAACTGCGATAGTCCCTACACTGTATAGAACTGGGATAGTCCCTACAGTGTATAGAACTGGGATAATCCCTACAGTCTATAGAACTGGTATAGTCCCTACAGTGTACAGAACTGGCATTCTCCCTGCAGTGTGTAGAACCTGGTTAGTCACTACAGTGTGTAGAACTGGGATTGTTCCTGCCGTGTGTTTTAACTGGGCTATTCCCTTCGGTTTACAGTTCAGGAATCGTCCCTAGAAGCTGTAGATATGGGATAGTCCCTACAGTGTAAAGAACTGGGATAATCTGTGCAGTGTATAGACCTGGGATAGTCCCTGCAGTGTATAGAACTGGGATGTTCCCTACAGTGTATAGAACTGGGATAGTCCCTACAGTGTATAGAACGGGGCTATTCCTTGCAGTGTATAGAACTGGGATAGTCGCTACAGTGTATAAAAATGGGATGGTCCGTACAGTGTATAGAACAGGGATATTCCCTACAGTGTATAGAACTGGGATAGTCCTTACAGTGTATAGAACTGGGATAGCCCCTACAGTGTATAAAACTGGGATAGTCCCTACAGTGTATAGAACTGGGATAGTCCTTACAGTGTACAGAACTGGCATGCTCACTGCAGTGTGTAGAACCTGGTTAGTCACTACAGTGTGTAGAACTGGGATTGTTCCTGCCGTGTGTTTTAACTGGGCTATTCCCTTTGGTTTACAGTTCAGGAATCGTCCCTAGAATCTGTAGGTATGGGATAGTCCCTACAGTGTAAAGAACTGGGATAATCTGTGCAGTGTATAGACCTGGGATAGTCCCTGTAGTGTATAGAACTGGGATGTTCCCTACAGTGTATAGAACTGGGATATTACCTACAGTGTATAGAACTGGGATAGTTCCTACAGTGTATAGACCTGGGATATTCCCTGCAGTGTATAGAACTGGGATAGTCCCTACAGTGTATAAAAATGGGATTGTCTGTAAAGTGTATAGAACTGGGATGTTCCCTACAGTGTATAGAACTGGGATAGTCCTTACAGTGTATAGAACTGGGATAGCCCCTACAGTGTATAGAACTGGGATTGTCCCTACAGAGTATAGAACAGGGATAGTCACTACAGTTTCTAGAACTGCGAAAGTCCCTACAGTGTATAGAACTGGGATAGTCCCTACAGTGTATAGAACTGGGATAATCCCTGCAGTGTATAGAACTGGGATAGTCCCTACAGTATATAGAACTGGGATAGTCCCGACACATTATAAAACTGGGAAAAGCCCTACAGTGTATAGAACTGGGATAGTCCTTACAGTATATAGAACTGGGATAGTCCCTACAGTATATAGAACTGGGATAGTCCCTACAGTGTATAGAACTGCGATAGTCCCTACGGTGTATAGAACTGGGATAGTCCCTACAGTGTCCAGAACTGGGATAGTCCGTGCAGTGTATAGAACTGGGATAGTCGCTACAGTGTTTAGGACTGGGATAGTCCCTACAGTGTATAGAATTGGGAAAGTCCCTACATTGTAACGAACTGGGATAGACCCTGCAGTGTATTGAACTGGGATAGTCCCTACAGTGCATAGAACTGGGATAGTCCCTACAGTGTATAGAACTGGGATAGTGCCCACAGTATATAGGTCTGGGATAGTCCCTACAGTATATAGAACTGGGATAGTCCCTATAGTGTATAGAACTGGGATAGTCCCTACAGTGTATGGAACTGGGATAGTCCCTACAGTGTATAGAACTGGGATAGTCCCTACAGTGCACAGAATTGGGATAGTCACTACAGTGTATAGAACTGGGATCGTCCCAACCATCTTTAGAACTGGGATAGTCCCTACAGTGTATAGAACTGGGATAGTCCCTACAGTGTACAGAAGTGGGATTGTCCCTACAGTGTATGGAACTGGGATAGGCCCTTCAGTGTATAGAACTGGGATAGTCCCTACTGTGCATAGAACTGGGATAGTCCCTACAGTGTATTGAACTGGGATAGTCCTACAGTGTTTAGAACAGGGATAGTCCCTACAGTGTATAGAACTGGGATAGTCCCTACATTGTAAAGAACAGGGATAGTCCCTACAGTGTTTAGAACAGGGATAGTCCATATAGTGTATAGAACTGGGATAGTCCCTACATAGTATAGAACATGGATGGTCCCTACAGTGTATGGAACTGGGATAGTCCGTGCAGTGTATAGAACTGGGATAGTCCCTACAGTGTTTAGAACTGGGATAGTCGCTACAGTGTTTGGAACTGGGATATTCCCTACAGTGTATAGAACTGGAATAGTCCCTACAGTGTATAGATCTGCGATAGTCCCTACAGTGTATAGAACTGGGATAGTCCCTACAGTGCATTGAACTGGGATAGTCCCTACAGTGTATTGAACTGGGATAGTCCCTGCAGTTCATAGAACTGGGATAGTCCCTACAGTGTATAGAACTGGGATATTCCCTACAGTGTATAAAACTGGGATCGTCCCTACAGTGTATAGAACTGGGATAGTCCCTACAGTGCATTGAACTGGGATAGTCCCTACAGTGTATTGAACTGGGATAGTCCCTACAGTTCATAGAACTGGGATAGTCCCTACAGTAAATAGAACAGGGTTAGTCCCTACAGTGTACAGAACTGGGATATTCCCTAGAATGTATAGAACTGGGATAGTCCCTACAGTGTATAGAACTGGGATAGTCCCTACAGTGTTTAGAACAGGGATTGTGCCTACTGTGTATAGAACTGGGATATGATCTACATTTTATAGAACAGGGATAGTCCCTACAATGTATGGAACTGGGGTAGTCCATGCAGTGTATAGAAATGGGAAAGTCCCCACAGTGTATAGAAGAGCGATAGTTCCTACAGTGCATAGAACTGGGGTAGACCCAACATTGTATAGAACTGGAATAGTCCCTACAGTGCTTAGATCAGCGATAGTAGCTATAGTGTATAGAACTGGGATAGTCCCTATAGTGTATAGAACTGGGATAGTCCCTACAGTGTATAGACCTGGGATAGACCCTGCAATGTTTAGAACAGCAATAGACCCTACAGTGTATAGAACTGGGATAGTGCCTACAGTGTATAGAACTGCGATAGTCCCTACAGTCTATAGAGCTGTGATAGTCCCTACAGTGTATAGAACTGGGATAGTCCCTATACTGTATAAAACAGGGATAGTCCCTACATTGTATAGAACTGGGATAGTCCCTACAGTAGATAGAATTGGGATAGTCCCTACAGTGTATAGAACTGCGATAGTCGCTACAGTGTATAGAACTGGGATAGTCCCTACAGTATATTGAACTGCGATAGTCCCTACAGTGTACAGAACTGGCATGCTCCCTGCAGTGTGTAGAACCTGGTTAGTCACTACAGTGTGTAGAACTGGGATTGTTCCTGCCGTGTGTTTTAACTTGGCTATTCCTTTCGGTTTACAGTTCAGGAATCGTCCCTAGAATCTGTAGATATGGGATAGTCCCTACAGTGTAAAGAACTGGGATAATCTGTGTAGTGTATAGACCTGGGATAGTCCCTGCAGTGTATAGAACTGGGATATTACCTACAGTGTATAGAACTGGGATAGTCCCTACAGTGTATAGAACTGGGATATTCACTGCAGTGTATAGAACTGGGATAGTCCCTACAGTGTATAAAAATGGGATGGTCCATACAGTGTATAGAACTGGGATATTCCCTACAGTGTATAGAACTGGGATAGTCCTTACAGTGTATAGAACTGGGATAGCCCCTACAGTGTATAGAACAGGGATAGTCCCTACAGAATATAGAACAGGGATAGTCCCTACAGTTTCTAGAACTGCGAAAGTCCCTACAGTGTATAGAACTGGGATAGTCCGTACAGTGTATAGAACTGGTATAGTCCCAACACTTTATAGAACTGGGATAGGCCATAAAGTGTATAGAACTTGGATAATCCTTACACTATATAGGACTGGGATAGTCCCTACAGTATATAGAACTGGGATAGTCCCTACAGTGTATAGAACTGGGATAGTCCCTACAGTGTATAAAACTGGCACAGTCCCTACAGTGTATAGAACTGTGATAGTCCCTACAGTGTATAGAACTGCGATAGTACGTGCAGTGTATAGAACTGGGATAGTTGCTGCAGTGTTTAGAACTGGGATAGTCCCTACAGTGTATAGAATTGGGAAAGTCCCTACATTGTAAAGAACTGGGATAGACCCTACAGTGTATAGAACTGGGATAGTCCCTTCAGTGTATAGAACTGGGATAGTCCCTACAGTTTATGGAACTGGGATAGTCCCTTCAGTGTATAGAACTGGGACAGTCCCTACAGTTTATGGAACTGGGATAGTACCTACATTGTATAGAACTGGGATAGTCCCTACAGTTTATGGAACTGGGATAGTCCCTACATTGTAAAGAACTGGGATAGTTCCTACATTATATAGATCTGGGATAGTCCCTACAGTGTATAGAACTGGGATAGTCCCTACACTGTATAGAACTGGGATAGTCCCTACAGTGTATTGAACTGGGATAGTCCCTACAGTTCATAGAACTGGGAAAGTCCCTACAGTGTATAGAACAGGGTTAGTCCCTACAGTGTACAGAACTGGGATATTCCCTAGAATGTATAGAACTGGGATAGTCCCTACAGTGTATAGAACTGGGATAGTCCCTACAGTGTTTAGAACAGGGATAGTCCCTACAGTGTATAGAACTGGGATAGGATCTACATTATATAGAACAGGGATAGTCCCTACAATGTATAGAACTGGGACAGTCCGTGCAGTGTATAGAACTGGGATATTCCTTACAGTGTTTAGAACTGGGATTGTCGCTACAGTTTTTAGAACTGGGATAGTCCCTACAGTGTATAGAACTGGGATAGTCCCTACAGTGTATAGAACTGCGATAGTCCCTACAGTGTAAAAAACTGCGATAGTCCCTACAGTTTATAGAACTGGGATAGTCCCTACAGTGTACAGAACTGGGATAGTCCGTGCAGTGTATAGAACTGGGATAGTCGCTACAATGTTTTGAACTGGGATAGTCCCTACATTGTGTATATAATTGGGAAAGTCCCTACATTGTAAAGAACTGGGATAGACCCTACAGTGTATAGAACTGGGATAGTCCCTACAGTGTATAGAACTGCGATAGTCCCTACGGTGTATAGAACTGGGATAGTCCCTACAGTGTATAGAACTGCGATAGTCCCTACAGTGTATAAAACTGGGATCATCGCTACAGCGTATAGAAGTGGGATAGTCTCTACAGTGCATTGAACTGGGATTGTCCCTACAGTGCATAGAACTGGGATAGTCCCTACCGTGCATAGAACTGGGATTGCCCGTACAGTGTATAGAACTGGGATAGTCCCTACAGTGTATAGAACTGGGATAGTCCCTACAGTGTATAAAACTGGGATCGTCCCTACAGTGTATAGAACTGGGATAGTCCCTACAGTGTATAGAACAGGATTAGTCCCTACAGTGTACAGAACTGGGATATTCCCTAGAGTGTATAGAACTGGGATAGTCCCTACAGTGTATAGAACTGGGATAGTCCCTACAGTGTTTAGAACAGGGATGGTCCCTACAGTGTATAGAACTGGGATTGGATCTACATTTTATAGAACATGGATAAACCCTACAATGAATAGAACTGGGATAGTCCCGACAGTGTATTGAACTGCGATAGTCGCTACAGTGTATAGAACTGGGATCGTCCCTACAGTGTATTGAGCTGCGATAGTCCCTACAGTGTAAAGAACTGGGCTAGTCCCTACAGTGTATAGAACTGGGATAGTCCCTACAGTTGATAGAACTGGGATAATCCCTACAGTGTCTAGAGCTGGGATAGTCCCTACAGTGTATAAAACTGTGATCGTCCCGACAGTGTATAGAACTGGGATAGTCCCTACAGTGCATTGAACTGGGATAGTCCCTACAGTGTATTGAACTGGGATAGTCCCTACAGTTCATAGAACTGGGATAGTCCCTACAGTGTATAGAACTGGGATAGTCCCTACAGTGTATAAAACTGGGATCGTCCCTACAGTGTATAGAACTGGGATAGTCCCTACAGTGCATTGAACTGGGATAGTCCCTACAGTTTATTGAACTGGGATCGTCCCTACAGTTCATAGAACTGGGATAGTCCCTACACTGTATAGAACAGGGTTAGTCCCTACAGTGTACAGAACTGGGATATTCCCTAGAGTGTATAGAACTGGGATAGTCCCGACAGTGTTTCGAACAGGGATAGTCCCTACAGTGTGTAGAACTGGGATTGTTCCTGCCGTGTGTTTTAACTGGGCTATTCCCTTCGGTTTACAGTTCAGGAATCGTCCCTAGAATCTGTAGATATGGGATAGTCCCTACAGTGGAAAGAACTGGGATAATCTGTGCAGTGTATAGACCTGGGATAGTCCGTGCAGTGTATTGAACTGGGATATTACCTACAGTGTATAGAACTGGGATAGTCCCTACATTGTATAGAACTGGGATATTCCCTGCAGTGTATAGAACTGGGATAGTCCTTACAGTGTATAGAACTGGGATAGCCCCTACAGTGTATAGAACTGGGATAATCCCTACAGTGTATAGAACTGGGATAGTCCTTACAGTGTACAGAACTGGCATGCTCACTGCAGTGTGTAGAACCTGGTTAGTCACTACAGTGTGTAGAACTGGGATTGTTCCTGCCGTGTGTTTTAACTGGGCTATTCCCTTCGGTTTACAGTTCAGGAATCGTCCCTAGAATCTGTAGATATGGGATAGTCCCTACAGTGTAAAGAACTGGGATAATCTGTGCAGTGTATAGACCTGGGAAAGTCCCTGCAGTGTATAGAACTGGGATGTTCCCTACAGTGTATAGAACTGGGATATTACCTACAGTGTATAGAACTGGGATAGTCCCTACAGTGTATAGTACTGGGATATTCCCTGCAGTGTATAGAACTGGGATAGAACCTACAGTGTATAAAAATGGGATTGTCCGTAAAGTGAATAGAACTGGGATGTTCCCTACAGTTTATAGAACTGGGATAGTCCTTACAGTGTATAGAACTGGGATAGCCCCTACAGTGTATAGAACTGGGATTGTCCCTACAGAATATAGAACAGGGATAGTCAGTACAGTTTCTAGAACTGCGAAAGTCCCTACAGTGTATAGAACTGGGATAGTCCCTACAGTGTATAGAACTGGGATAGTCCCGACACTTTATAGAACTGGGATAGGCCCTACAGTGTATAGAACTGGGATAATCCCTGCAGTGTATAGAACTGGGATAGTCCCTACAGTATATAGAACTGGGATAGTCCCGACACTTTATAAAACTGGGAAAAGCCCTACAGTTTATAGAACTGGGATAGTCCTTACAGTATATAGAACTGGGATAGTCCCTACAGTATATAGAACTGGGATAGTCCCTACAGTCTATAGAACTGTGATAGTCCCTACGGTGTATAGAACTGGGATAGTCCCTACATTGTCCAGAACTGGGATAGTCCATGCAGTGTATAGAACTGGGATAGTCGCTACAGTGTTTAGAACTGGGATAGTCCCTACAGTGTATAGAATTGGGAAAGTCCCTACATTGTAAAGAACTGGGATAGACCCTACAGTGTATTGAACTGGGATAGTCCCTACAGTGCATAGAACTGGGATAGTCCCTACAGTGTATAGAACTGGGATAGTGCCTACAGTATATATGACTGGGATAGTCCCTACAGTATATAGAACTGGGATAGTCCCTATAGTGTATAGAACTGGGATAGTCCCTACAGTGTATGGAACTGGGATAGTCCCTACTGTGTCTAGAACTGGGATAGTCCCTACAGTGCACAGAATTGGGACAGTCACTACAGTGTATAGAACTGGGATCGTCCCAACCATCTTTAGAACTGGGAAAATCCCTACAGTGCATAGAACTGGGATAGTCCCTACAGTGTACAGAAGTGGGATTGTCCCTACAGTGTATGGAACTGGGCTAGGCCCTACAGTGTATAGAACTGGGATAGTCCCTACTGTGCATAGAACTGGGATAGTCCCTACAGTGTATTGAACTGGGATAGTCCTACAGTGTTTAGAACAGGGATAGTCCCTACAGTGTATAGAACTGGGATAGTCCCTACATTGTAAAGAACAGGGATAGTCCCTAAGGTGTTTAGAACAGGGATAGTCCATATAGTGTATAGAACTGGGATAGTCCCTCCATAGTATAGAACATGGATGGTCCCTACAGTGTATGGAACTGGGATAGTCCGTGCAGTGTATAGAACTGGGATAGTCCCTACAGTGTTTAGAACTGGGATAGTCGCTACAGTGTTTAGAACTGGGATAGTCCCTACAGTGTATAGAACTGGAATAGTCCCTGCAGTGTATAGAACCGCGATAGTCCCTACAGTGTATAGAACTGCGATAGTCCCTACAGTGTATAGAACTGCGATAGTCCCTACGGTGTATAGAACTGGGATAGTCCCTACAGTGTATGGAGCTGCGATAGTCCCTACAGTGTATAGAACTGCGATAGTCCCTACGGTGTATAGAACTGGGATAGTCCCTACAGTGTACAGAACTGGGATAGTCCGTGAAGTGTGTAGAGTTTGGATAGTCCCTACAGTGTATAGAACTGGGATGGACCCTACAGTGTATAGAACTGGGATAGTCCCTACAGTGTAAAAAACTGGGATCGTCCCTACAGTGTATAGAACTGGGATCGTCCCTACAGTGCATTGAACTGGGATAGTCCCTACAGTGTATTGAACTGGGATAGTCCCTACAGTTCATAGAACTGGGATAGTCCCGACAGTGTATAGAACTGGGATAGTCCCTACAGTGTACAGAACTGGTATGCTCCCTGCAGTGTGTAGAACCTGGTTAGTCACTACAGTGTGTAGAACTGGGATTGTTCCTGCCGTGTGTTTTAACTGGGCTATTCCGTTCGGTTTACTGTTCAGGAATCGTCCCTAGAATCTGTAGATATGGGATAGTCCCTACAGTGTAAAGAACTGGGATAATCTGTGCAGTGTATAGACCTGGGATAGTCCCTGCAGTGTATAGAACTGGGATGTTCCCTACAGTGTATAGAACTGGGATATTACCTGCAGTGTATAGAACTGGGATAGTCCCTACAGTGTATAGAACTGGGATATTCCCTGCAGTGTATAGAACTGGGATAGTCCCTACAGTGTATAAAAATGGGATGGTCCGTACAGTGTATAGAACTGGGATATTCCCTACAGTTTATAGAACTGGGATAGTCCTTACAGTGTATAGAACTGGGATAGCCCCTACAGTGTATAGAACTGGGATAGTCCCTACAGAACATAGAACAGGGATAGTCCCTACAGTTTCTAGAGCTGCAAAAGTCCCTACAGTGTATAGAAAAGTGATAGTCCCTACAGTGTATAGAACTGGGATAGTCCCGACACTTTATAGAACTGGGATAGCCCCTACAGTGTATAGAACTGGGATAATCCCTACAGTGTATAGACCTGGGATAGTCCCTACAGTATATAGAACTGGGATAGTCCCGACACTTTATAGAACTGGGAAAAGCCCTGCAGTGTATAGAACTGGGATAGTCCTTACAGTATATAGAACTGGGATAGTCCGTACAGTATATAGAACTGGGATAGTCCCTACAGTGTATAGAACTTGGATAGTCCCTTCAGTGTATAGACCTGGGATAGTCCCTACAGTATTTGGAACCGGGATGGTCCCTACAGTGTATAGAACTGGGACAGTCCCTACAATGTATAGAACTGGGACAGTCCCTACAATGTATAGAACTGCGATAGTCCCAATGGTGTATAGAACTGGGATAGTCCCTACAGTGTATAGAACTGCGATAGTCCCTACAGTGTATAGAACTGCGATAGTCCCTACGGTGTATAGAACTGGGATAGTCCCTACAGTGTACAGAACTGGGATAGTCCGTGCAGTGTATAGAACTGGGATAGTCGCTACAGTGTTTAGAACTGGGATAGTCCCTACAGTGTATAGAATTGGGAAAGTCCCTACATTGTAAAGAAGTGGGATAGACCCTACAGTGCATAGAACTGGGATAGTCCCTACAGTGTATAGAACTGGGATAGTCCCTACAGTATATAGAACTGGGAGAGTGCCTACAGTGTATAGAACTGGGATAGTCCCTTCAGGTTATGGAACTGGGATAGTCCCTTCAGTGTATAGACCTGGGATAGTCCCTACAGTGTTTAGAACGGGGATTGTCCCTACAGTGTATAGAACTGGAATAATCCCTACAGTGCATAGAACAGGGGCAGTCCCTACAGTGTAAAAACTGGGATAGTCCCTACAGTGTATAGAACTGGGATAATCCCAACTGTGTTTAGAACAGGAATAGTCCCTACAGGGTATAGAACTGGGATAGTCCCTACAGTGTTTTGAACTGGGCAGTCCCTATAGTGTATAGAACTGGGATAGTCCCTACAGTGTATAGGAATGGGACAATACCTACAGTGTATAGAACTGTGGTTGTCCCGATAGTGTATAGAACTGTGGTAGTCCCTACAGTGAATAGAACTGGTATAGCCCCTACAGTGTACAGAACTGGGATAGTCCCTACATTGTATGGAACAGGGATAGTCCCTACAGTGTACAGAACTGGGATAGTCCCAACAGTGTTCAGAACGGGGATAGACTCTACAGTGTAGAGAACTGGGATAATCCCTACAGTGTGTAGAACAGGGATATTCCCTACAGTATATAGAATTGGGATAGACGCTAGGGTGTAAAAATCTGGGATAATCCCTGCAGTGTTTCGAACAGGGATAGTCCCTACATTGTTTAGAACTGGGATAGTTTCTACAGTGTATAGAACAGGGATAGTCTCAACATTGTATAGAACTGGGATAGTCCCTATAGCGTATAGAACTGGGATAGTCCCTACAATGTATAGAACTGGGATAGACCCTACAGTGTATTGAACTGCGATGGTCCATACAGTGCACAGAACTGGAATAGTCCCTACAGCGTATAGAACTGGGATAGTCCCTACAGTGTATAGAACTGGGACAGTCCCTACAGTGTATAGAACTGCTATAGTCCCTATGGTGTATAGAACTGGGATAGTCCCTACAGTGTATCGAACTGCGATAGTCCCTACAGTGTATAGAACTGCGATAGTCCCTACGGTGTATGGAACTGGGATAGTCCCTACAGTGTACAGAACTGGGATAGTCCGTGCAGTGTATAGAACTGGGATAGTCGCTACAGTGTTTAGAACTGGGATAGTCCCTACAGTGTATAGAATTGGGAAAGTCCCTACATTGTAAAGAACTGGGATAGACCCTACAGTGTATAGAACTGGGATAGTCCCTACAGTGCATAGAACTGGGATAGTCCCTACAGTGTATAGAACTGGGATAGTCCCTACAGTATATAGAACTGGGAGAGCCCCTACAGTGTATAGAACTGGGATAGTCCCTACAGGTTATGGACCTGGGATAGTCCCTTCAGTGAATAGAACTGGGATAGTTCCTACAGTGTATAAAACTGGGATCGTCCCTACAGTGCATAGAACTGGGATAGTCCCTACAGTGCATTGAACTGGGATAGTCCCTACAGTGTATTGAACTGGGATAGTCCCTACAGTTCATAGAACTGGGATAGTCCCTACAGTGTATAGAACAGGGTTAGTCCCTACACTGTACAGAACTGGGATATTCCCTAGAATGTATAGAACTAGGATAGTCCCTACAGTGTATAGAACTGAGATAGTCCCTACAGTGTTTAGAACAGGGATTGTCCCTACAGTGTATAGAACTGGGATACGATCTACATTTTATAGAACAGGGATAGTCCCTACAATGTATAGAACTGGGTTAGTCCGTGCAGTGTATAGAAATGGGAAAGTCCCCACAGTGTATAGAAGAGCGATAGTTCCTACAGTGCATAGAACTGGGGTAGACCCAACATTGTATAGAACTGGAATAGTCCCTACAGTGCTTAGATCAGCGATAGTAGCTATAGTGTATAGAACTGGGATAGTCCCTATAGTGTATAGAACTGGGATAGTCCCTACAGTGTATAGAACTGGGATAGTCCTTACAGTGTTCAGATCAGCGATAGACCCTAGAGTGTATAGAACTGGGATAGTCCCTACAGTGTATAGACCTGGGATAGACCCTGCAATGTTTAGAACAGCAATAGACCCTACAGTGTATAGAACTGGGATAGTGCCTACAGTGTATAGAACTGCGATAGTCCCTACAGTCTATAGAGCTGTGATAGTCCCTACAGTGTATAGAACTGGGATAGTCCCTATACTGTATAAAACAGGGATAGTCCCGACATTGTATAGAACTGGGATAGTCCCTACAGTAGATAGAACTGGGATAGTCCCTACAGTGTATAGAACTGCGATAGTCGCTACAGTGTATAGAACTGGGATAGTCCCTACAGTGTATTGAACTGCGATAGTCCCTACAGTGTCTTGAACTGGGATAGTCCCTACAATGTATAGAACTGGGATAGTCCCTACAGTGTATAGAACTGGGATAGTCCCTACAGTGTACAGAACTGGCATGCTCCCTGCAGTGTGTAGAACCTGGTTAGTCACTACAGTGTGTAGAACTGGGATTGTTCCTGCCGTGTGTTTTAACTGGGCTATTCCTTTCGGTTTACAGTTCAGGAATCGTCCCTAGAATCTGTAGATATGGGATAGTCCCTACAGTGTAAAGAACTGGGATAATCTGTGCAGTGTATAGACCTGGGATAGTCCCTGCAGTGTATAGAACTGGGATATTACCTACAGTGTATAGAACTGGGATAGTCCCTACAGTGTATAGAACTGGGATATTCCCTGCAGTGTATAGAACTGGGATAGTCCCTACAGTGTATAAAAATGGGATAGTCCATACAGTGTATAGAACTGGGATATTCCCTACAGTGTATAGAACTGGGATAGTCCTTACAGTGTATAGAACTGGGATAGCCCCTACAGTGCATAGAACTGGGATAGTCCCTACAGAATATAGAACAGGGATAGTCCCTACAGTTTCTAGAACTGCGAAAGTCCCTACAGTGTATAGAACTGGGATAGTCCCTACAGTGTATAGAACTGGTATAGTCCCAACACTTTATAGAACTGGGATAGGCCCTACAGTGTATAGAACTTGGATAATCCTTACACTATATAGAACTGGGATAGTCCCTACAGTATATAGAACTGGGATAGTCCCTACAGTGTATAGAACTGTGATAGTCCCTACAGTGTATAGAACTGCGATAGTCCTTACAGTGTATAGAACTGCGATAGTCCCTACGGTGTATAGAACTGAGATTGTCCCACAGTGTACAGAACTGGGATAGCACGTGCAGGGTATAGAACTGGGATAGTTGCTACAGTGTTTAGAACTGAGATAGTCCCTACAGTGTATAGAATTGGGAAAGTCCCTACATTGTAAAGAACTGGGATAGACCCTACAGTGTATAGAACTGGGATAGTCCCTACAGTGCATAGAACTGGGATAGTCCCTTCAGTGTATAGAACTGGGATAGTCCCTACAGTTTATAGAACTGGGATAGTCCCTACAGTGTATAGAACTGGGATAGTCCCTACAGTTTATGGAACTGGGATAGTCCGTTCAGTGTATAGAACTGGGATAGTCCCTACAGTTTATGGAACTGGGATAGTACCTACATTGTATAGAACTGGGATAGTCCCTACAGTTTATGTAACTGGGATAGTCCCTACATTGTAAAGAACTGGGATAGTCCCCACATTATATAGGACTGGATAGTTCCTACAGTGTATAGAACTGGGATAGCCCCTACACTGTATAGAACTGGGATAGTCCCTACAGTGTATTGAACTGGGATAGTCGCTACAGTTCATAGAACTGGGAAAGTCCCTACAGTGTATAGAACAGGGTTAGTCCCTACAGTGTACAGAACTGGGATAGTCCCTACAGTGTTTAGAACAGGGATAGTCCCTGCAGTGTATAGAACTGGGATAGGATCTACATTATATAGAACAGGGATAGTCCCTACAATGTATAGAACTGGGACAGTCCGTGCAGTGTATAGAACTGGGATATTCCTTACAGTGTTTAGAACTGGGATTGTCGCTACAGTTTTTAGAACTGGGATAGTCCCTACAGTGTATAGAACTGGGATAGTCCCTACAGTGTACAGAACTGGGATAGTCCCCACAGTGTACAGAAGAGCGATAGTTCCTACAGTGCATAGAACTGGGGTAGACCCAACATTGTATAGAACTGGGATAGTCCCTACAGTGCTTAGATCAGTGATAGTCGCTATAGTGTATAGAACTGGGATAGTCCCTATAGTGTATAGAACTGGGATAATCCCTACAGTGTATAGAACTGGGATAGTCCTTACAGTGTTCAGTTCAGCGATAGTCCCTAGAGTGTATAGAACTGGGATAGTCCCTACAGTGTATAGACCTGGGATAGACCCTGCAATGTTTGGAACAGCAATAGACCCTACAGGGTATAGAACTGGGATAGTGCCTACAGTGTATAGAACTGGGATAATCCCTACAGTGTATAGAACTGGGATAGTCCCTACAGTGTCTAGAACTGGGATAGTCACTACATTGTATAGAACTGGGATAGTCCCTACAGTAGATAGGACTGGGATAGTCCCTACAGTGTATCGAACTGCGATAGTCGCTACAGTTTATAGAACTGGGATAGTCCCTACAGTGTATTGAACTGCGATAGTCCATACAGTGTATAGAACTGGGATAGTCCCTACAGTGTATAGAACTGGGATAGTCCCTACAGTGTTTAGAACTTGGATTGTCGCTACAGTGTTTAGAACTGGGATAGTCCCTACAGTGTATAGAACTGGGATAGTCCCTACAGTGTATAGAACTGGGATAGTCCCTACAGTGTATGGAACTGGGATAGTCCCCACAGTGTATAGAAGAGCGATAGTTCCTACAGTGCATAGAACTGGGGTAGACCCAACATTGTATAGAACTGGGATAGTCCCTACAGTGCTTAGATCAGCGATAGTCGCTATAGTGTATAGAACTGGGATAGTCCCTATAGTGTATAGAACTGGGATAGTCCCCACAGTGTATAGAACTGGGATAGTCCTTACAGTGTTCAGATCAGCGATAGTCCCTAGAGTGTATAGAACTGGGATAGTCCCTACAGTGTATAGACCTGGGATAGACCCTGCAATGTTTAGAACAGCAATAGACCGTACAGTGTAGAGTACTGGGATAGTCCCTACAGTGTATAGAACTGGGATAGTCCCTACATTGTATAGAATTGGGATAGTCCCTACAGTAGCTAGAACTGGGATAGTCCCTACAGTGTATAGAACTGCGAATGTCACTACAGTTTATAGAACTGGGATAGGCCCTACAGTGTATTGAACTGCGATAGTCCCTACAGTGTATAGAACTGGGATAGTCCCTACAGTGTATAGAACTGGGATAGTCCCTACAGTGTACAGAACTGGTATGCTCCCTGCAGTGTGTAGAGCCTGGTTAGTCACTACAGTGTGTAGAACTGGGATTGTTCCTGCCATGTGTTTTAACTGGGCTATTCCCGTCGGTTTACTGTTCAGGAATCGTCCCTAGAATCTGTAGATATGGGATAGTCCCTACAGTGTAAAGAACTGGGATAATCTATGCAGTGTATAAACCTGGGATAGTCCCTGCAGTGTATAGAACTGGGATGCTCCCTACAGTGTATAGAACTGGGATATTCCCTGCAGTGTATAGAACTGGGATAGTCCCTACAGTGTATAAAAAAGGGATGGTCCGTACAGCGTATAGAACTGGGATATTCCCTACAGTTTATAGAACTGGGATCGTCCTTACAGTGTATAGAACTGGGATAGCCCCTACAGTGTATAGAACTGGGATAGTCGCTACAGAACATAGAACAGGGATAGTCCCTACAGTTTCTAGAACTGCAAAAGTCCCTACAGTGTATAGAAAAGCGATTGTCCCAACAGTGTATAGAACTGGGATAGTCCCGACACTTTATAGAACTGGGATAGCTCCTACAGTGTATAGAACTGGGATAATCCCTACAGTGTATAGACCTGGGATAGTCCCTACAGTATATAGAACTGGGATAGTCCCGACACTTTATAGAACTGGGAAAAGCCCTACAGTGTAAAAAACTGGGATAGTCCTTACAGTATATAGAACTGGGATAGTCCCTACAGTATATAGAACTGGGATAGTCCCAACAGTGTATAGAACTTGGATAGTCCCTTCAGTGTATAGACCTGGGATAGTCCCTACAGTATATAGAACCGGGATAGTCCCTACAGTGTATAGAACTGGGACAGTCCCTACAGTGTATAGAACTGCGATAGTCCCTATGGTGTATAGAACTGGGAGAGTCCCGACAGTGTATAGAACTGCGATAGTCCCTACAGTGTATAGAACTGCGATAGTCCCTACGGTGTATAGAACTGGGATAGTCCCTACAGTGTCCAGAACTGGGATAGTCCGTGCAGTGTACAGAACTGGGATAGTCACTACAGTGTTTAGACCTGGGATAGTCCCTACAGTGTATAGAATTGCGAAAGTCCCTACATTGTAAAGAAATGGGATAGACCCTACAGTGCATAGAACTGGGATAGTCCCTACAGTGTATAGAACTGGGATAGTCCCTATAGTATATAGAACTGGGAGAGTCCCTACAGTGTATAGAACTGGGATAGTCCCTACAGGTTATGGAACTGGGATAGTCCCTTCAGTGTATAGACCTGGGATAGTCCCTACAGTGTTTAGAACGGGGATTGTCCCTACAGTGTATAGAACTGGGATAATCCCTACAGTGCATAGAACAGTGGTAGTCCCTACAGTGTAAAAACTGGGATAGTCCCTACAGTGTATAGAACTGGGATAATCCCTACTGTGTTTAGAACAGGAATAGTCCCTACAGGGTATAGATCTGGGATAGTCCCTACAGTGTGTTGAACTGGGCAGTCCCTATAGTGTATAGAACTGGGATAGTCCCTACAGTGCATAGGAATGGGACAATCCCTACAGTGTATAGAACTGTGGTTGTCCCGATAGTGTATAGAACTGTGGTAGTCCCGACAGTGAATAGAACTGGGATAGCCTCTACAGTGTACAGAACTGGGATAGTCCCTACATTGTATAGAACAGGGATAGTCCCTGCAGTGTACAGAACTGGGATAGTCCCAACAGTGTTCAGAACGGGGATAGACTCTACAGTGTAGAGAACTGGGATAATGCCTACAGTGTGTAGAACAGGGATATTCCCTACAGTATATAGAATTGGGATAGACGCTAGGGTGTACAGATCTGGGAAAATCCCTGCAGTGTTTCGAACAGGGATAGTCCCTACATTGTTTAGAACTGGGATAGTTTCTACAGTGTATAGAACTGGGATAGTCTCAACATTGGATAGAACTGAGATAGTCCCTACAGTGTATAGAACTGGGATAGTCCCTACAATGTATAGAACTGGGATAGACCCTACAGTGTATTGAACTGCGATGGTCCCTACAGTGCACAGAACTGGAATAGTCCCTGCAGCGTATAGAACTGGGATAGTCCCTACAGTGTATAGAACTGGGACAGTCCCTACAGTGTATAGAACTGCTATAGTCCCTATGGTGTATAGAACTGGGATAGTCCCTACAGTGTATAGAACTGCGATAGTCCCTACAGTGTATAGAACTGCGATAGTCCCTACGGTGTATAGAACTGGGATAGTCCCTACAGTGTACAGAACTGGGATAGTCCGTGCAGTGTATAGAACTGGGATAGTCGCTACAGTGTTTAGAACTGGGATAGTCCCTACAGTGTATAGAATTGGGAAAGTCCCTACATTGTAAAGAACCGGGATAGAACCTACAGTGTATAGAACTGGGATAGTCACTACAGTGCATAGAACTGGGATAGTCCCTACAGTGTATAGAACTGGGATAGTCCCTACAATATATAGAACTGGGAGAGTCCCTACAGTGTATAGAAGTGGGATAGTCCCTACAGGTTATGGGACTGGGATAGTCCCTTCAGTGTATCGAACTGGGATAGTCCCTACAGTGTATATGACTGGGATAGTCCCTACAGTATATTGAACTGGGATAGTCCCTACAGTTTATAGAACTGGGATAGTCCCTACACTGTACAGAACTGGGAGAGGCCCTACAGTTTATACAACTGGGATTGTCCCTACAGTGTATAGAACTGGGATAGTCCCTACAGTGTACAGAACTGGGATAGTCCCGACAGTGTATAAAACTGGGATCGTCCCTACAGTGTATAGAACTGGGATAGTCCCTACAGTGCATTGAACTGGGATTGTCACTACAGTGCATAGAACTGGGATAGTCCCTACAGTGCATAGATCTGGGATAGTCCCTACAGTGTATTGAACTGGGATAGTCCCTACAGTTCATAGAACTGGGATAGTCCCTACAGTGTATAGAACAGGGTTAGTCCCTACAATGTACAGAACTGGGATATTCCCTAGAATGTATAGAACTGGGATAGTCCCTACAGTTTATAGAACTGGGATAGTCCCTACAGTGTTTAGAACAGGGATAGTCCCTACAGTTTATAGAACTGGGATAGGATCTACATTTTATAGAACAGGGATAATCCCTACAATGTATATAACTGCGATAGTGCGTGCAGTGTATAGAACTGGGATAGCTCCTACAATGTTTAGAACTGGGATTGTCGCTACAGTGTTTAGAACTGGGGTAGTCCCTACAGTGTATAGAACTGGGATAGTCCCTACTGTTTATAGAACTGGGATAGTCCCCACAGTGTATAGAAGAGCGATAGTTCCTACAGTGCATAGAACTGGGGTAGACCCAACATTGTATAGAACTGGGATAGTCCCTACAGTGCTTGGATCAGCAATAGTCGCTATCGTGTATAGAACTGGGATATTCCCTATAGTGTATAGAACTGGGATAGTCCCTACAGTGTATAGAACTGGGATAGTCCTTACAGTGTTCAGATCAGCGATAGTCCCTAGCGTGTATAGAACTGGGATAATCCCTACAGTGTCTAGAACTGGGATAGTCACTACATTGTATAGAACTGGGATAGTCCCTACAGTAGATAGGACTGGGATAGTCCCTACAGTGTATAGAACTGCGATAGTCGCTACAGTTTATAGAACTGGGATAGTCCCTACAGTGTATTGAACTGCGATAGTCCATACAGTGTATAGAACTGGGATAGTCCCTACAGTGTATAGAACTGGGATAGTCCCTACAGTGTTTAGAACTTGGATTGTCGCTACAGTGTTTAGAACTGGGATAGTCCCTACAGTGTATAGAACTGGGATAGTCCCTACAGTGTATAGAACTGGGATAGTCCCTACAGTGTATGGAACTGGGATAGTCCCCACAGTGTATAGAAGAGCGATAGTTCCTACAGTGCATAGAACTGGGGTAGACCCAACATTGTATAGAACTGGGATAGTCCCTACAGTGCTTAGATCAGCGATAGTCGCTATAGTGTATAGAACTGGGATAGTCCCTATAGTGTATAGAACTGGGATAGTCCCCACAGTGTATAGAACTGGGATAGTCCTTACAGTGTTCAGATCAGCGATAGTCCCTAGAGTGTATAGAACTGGGGTAGTCCCTACAGTGTATAGACCTGGGATAGACCCTGCAATGTTTAGAACAGCAATAGACCGTACAGTGTAGATTACTGGGATAGTCCCTACAGTGTATAGAACTGGGATAGTCCCTACTTTGTATAGAATTGGGATAGTCCCTACAGTAGCTAGAACTGGGATAGTCCCTACAGTGTATAGAACTGCGAATGTCACTACAGTTTATAGAACTGGGATAGGCCCTACAGTGTATTGAACTGCGATAGTCCCTACAGTGTATAGAACTGGGATAGTCCCTACATTGTACAGAACTGGGATAGTCCCTACAGTGTACAGAACTGGTATGCTCCCTGCAGTGTGTAGAGCCTGGTTAGGCACTACAGTGTGTAGAACTGGGATTGTTCCTGCCATGTGTTTTAACTGGGCTATTCCCGTCGGTTTACTGTTCAGGAATCGTCCCTAGAATCTGTAGATATGGGATAGTCCCTATAGTGTAAAGAACTGGGATAATCTATGCAGTGTATAAACCTGGGATAGTCCCTGCAGTGTATAGAACTGGGATGCTCCCTACAGTGTATAGAACTGGGATATTCCCTGCAGTGTATAGAACTGGGATAGTCCCTACAGTGTATAAAAAAGGGATGGTCCGTACAGCGTATAGAACTGGGATATTCCCTACAGTTTATAGAACTGGGATCATCCTTACAGTGTATAGAACTGGGATAGCCCCTACAGTGTATAGAACTGGGATAGTCGCTACAGAACATAGAACAGGGATAGTCCCTACAGTTTCTAGAACTGCAAAAGTCCCTACAGTGTATAGAAAAGCGATTGTCCCAACAGTGTATAGAACTGGGATAGTCCCGACACTTTATAGAACTGGGATAGCTCCTACAGTGTATAGAACTGGGATAATCCCTACAGTGTATAGACCTGGGATAGTCCCTACAGTATATAGAACTGGGATAGTCCCGACACTTTATAGAACTGGGAAAAGCCCTACAGTGTAAAAAACTGGGATAGTCCTTACAGTATATAGAACTGGGATAGTCCCTACAGTATATAGAACTGGGATAGTCCCAACAGTGTATAGAACTTGAATAGTCCCTTCAGTGTATAGACCTGGGATAGTCCCTACAGTATATAGAACCGGGATAGTCCCTACAGTGTATAGAACTGGGACAGTCCCTACAGTGTATAGAACTGCGATAGTCCCTATGGTGTATAGAACTGGGAGAGTCCCGACAGTGTATAGAACTGCGATAGTCCCTACAGTGTATAGAACTGCGATAGTCCCTACGGTGTATAGAACTGGGATAGTCCCTACAGTGTCCAGAACTGGGATAGTCCGTGCAGTGTACAGAACTGGGATAGTCGCTACAGTGTTTAGACCTGGGATAGTCCCTACAGTGTATAGAATTGCGAAAGTCCCTACATTGTAAAGAACTGGGATAGACCCTACAGTGCATAGAACTGGGATAGTCCCTACAGTGTATAGAACTGGGATAGTCCCTATAGTATATAGAACTGGGAGAGTCCCTACAGTGTATAGAACTGGGATAGTCCCTACAGGTTATGGAACTGGGATAGTCCCTTCAGTGTATAGACCTGGGATAGTCCCTACAGTGTTTAGAACGGGGATTGTCCCTCCAGTGTATAGAACTGGGATAATCCCTACAGTGCATAGAACAGTGGTAGTCCCTACAGTGTAAAAACTGGGATAGTCCCTACAGTGTATAGAACTGGGATAATCCCTACTGTGTTTAGAACAGGAATAGTCCCTACAGGGTATAGATCTGGGATAGTCCCTACAGTGTGTTGAACTGGGCAGTCCCTATAGTGTATAGAACTGGGATAGTCCCTACAGTGCATAGGAATGGGACAATCCCTACAGTGTATAGAACTGTGGTTGTCCCGATAGTGTATAGAACTGTGGTAGTCCCGACAGTGAATAGAACTGGGATAGCCTCTACAGTGTACAGAACTGGGATAGTCCCTACATTGTATAGAACAGGGATAGTCCCTGCAGTGTACAGAACTGGGATAGTCCCAACAGTGTTCAGAACGGGGATAGACTCTGCAGTGTAGAGAACTGGGATAATGACTACAGTGTGTAGAACAGGGATATTCCCTACAGTATATAGAATTGGGATAGACGCTAGGGTGTACAGATCTGGGAAAATCCCTGCAGTGTTTCGAACAGGGAGAGTCCCTACATTGTTTAGAACTGGGATAGTTTCTACAGTGTATAGAACTGGGATAGTCTCAACATTGGATAGAACTGAGATAGTCCCTACAGTGTATAGAACTGGGATAGTCCCTACAATGTATAGAACTGGGATAGACCCTACAGTGTATTGAACTGCGATGGTCCCTACAGTGCACAGAACTGGAATAGTCCCTGCAGCGTATAGAACTGGGATAGTCCCTACAGTGTATAGAACTGGGACAGTCCCTACAGTGTATAGAACTGCTATAGTCCCTATGGTGTATAGAACTGGGATAGTCCCTACAGTGTATAGAACTGCGATAGTCCCTACAGTGTATAGAACTGCGATAGTCCCTACGGTGTATAGAACTGGGATAGTCCCTACAGTGTACAGAACTGGGATAGTCCGTGCAGTGTATAGAACTGGGATAGTCGCTACAGTGTTTAGAACTGGGATAGTCCCTACAGTGTATAGAATTGGGAAAGTCCCTACATTGTAAAGAACCGGGATAGAACCTACAGTGTATAGAACTGGGATAGTCACTACAGTGCATAGAACTGGGATAGTCCCTACAGTGTATAGAACTGGGATAGTCCCTACAATATATAGAACTGGGAGAGTCCCTACAGTGTATAGAAGTGGGATAGTCCCTACAGGTTATGGGACTGGGATAGTCCCTTCAGTGTATCGAACTGGGATAGTCCCTACAGTGTATATGACTGGGATAGTCCCTACAGTATATTGAACTGGGATAGTCCCTACAGTTTATAGAACTGGGATAGTCCCTACACTGTACAGAACTGGGAGAGGCCCTACAGTTTATACAACTGGGATTGTCCCTACAGTGTATAGAACTGGGATAGTCCCTACAGTGCATAGAACTGGGATAGTCCCGACAGTGTATAAAACTGGGATCGTCCCTACAGTGTATAGAACTGGGATAGTCCCTACAGTGCATTGAACTGGGATTGTCACTACAGTGCATAGAACTGGGATAGTCCCTACAGTGCATAGATCTGGGATAGTCCCTACAGTGTATTGAACTGGGATAGTCCCTACAGTTCATAGAACTGGGATAGTCCCTACAGTGTATAGAACAGGGTTAGTCCCTACAATGTACAGAACTGGGATATTCCCTAGAATGTATAGAACTGGGATAGTCCCTACAGTTTATAGAACTGGGATAGTCCCTACAGTGTTTAGAACAGGGATAGTCCCTACAGTTTATAGAACTGGGATAGGATCTACATTTTATAGAACAGGGATAATCCCTACAATGTATATAACTGCGATAGTGCGTGCAGTGTATAGAACTGGGATAGCTCCTACAATGTTTAGAACTGGGATTGTCGCTACAGTGTTTAGAACTGGGGTAGTCCCTACAGTGTATAGAACTGGGATAGTCCCTACAGTTTATAGAACTGGGATAGTCCCCACAGTGTATAGAAGAGCGATAGTTCCTACAGTGCATAGAACTGGGGTAGACCCAACATTGTATAGAACTGGGATAGTCCCTACAGTGCTTGGATCAGCAATAGTCGCTATAGTGTATAGAACTGGGATATTCCCTATAGTGTATAGAACTGGGATAGTCCCTACAGTGTATAGAGCTGGGATAGTCCTTACAGTGTTCAGATCAGCGATAGTCCCTAGCGTGTATAGAACTGGGATAGTCCCTAGAGTGTATAGAACTGGGATAGTCCCTACAGATTATAGACCTGGGATAGACCCTGCAATGTTTAGAACAGCAATAGACCCTACAGTGTATAGAACTGGGAAAGTCCGTACAGTGTATAGAACTGGGATATTCCCTACAGTGTTTAGAACGGGGATAGGCCCTACAGTGTATAGGACTGGGTTAATCCCTACCGTGTTTCAAACAGGGATAGTCTCTACAGTGTATAGAACTGGGATAATCCCTACAGTGTATAGAACTGGGATAGTGCCTACAGTTTATAGAACTGGGATTGTCCCAACATTGTATAGAACTGGGATAGACCCTACAGTTTATAGAACTGGGTTAGTCCCTATAGTGTTAGGAACTGGGATAGTCCCTACAGTGTGCAGAACTGGGATAGTCCCTACAGTGTATAGAACTGGGATAATCCCTACAGTGTATACAACTGGGATAGTCCCTACAATGTATAGAACTGGGATAGACACTACAGTGTATAGAACTGTGACAGTCGCTAAAATGTGTACAACTGAGATAGTCACTACAGTGTATAGAACTGGGATAGTCCCTACGGTGTATAGAACTGGGATAGTCCCTACAATGTATAGAACTGGGATAGACACTACAGTGTATAGAACTGGGAGAGTCCCTACAGTGCATAGAACTGGGATGGTCCCTACAGTGTTTAGAACTAGGATTGTCCCTATACTGTATAGAAATGGGATAGTCCCTGCAGTGTATAGAACTTGCCTCGTCCCGACAGTGTATAGAACTGGGATCGTCCCTACAGTGTATAGAACTAAGATAGTCCCTACAGTGTATAGAACGGGGATAATCTCTACAGTCTATAGAACTGGGATTGTCCCAAGATTGTATAGAACTGGGATTGTCCCAATATTGTATAGAACTGGGATACTCCCAAAATTGTATAGAACTGGGATCGTCCCCACATTGTATAGAACTGGGATAGTCACTACAGTGTATAGAACTGGCATAGAGCCTACAGTGTATAGAACTTGGATAGTCCCTACAGTGTATAGAACTGGGATAGTCCCTACAGTATATAGAACTGGGATAGTCCCTACAGTATATAGAACTGGGATAGTCCTTATAGTGTTTAGAACTGGGATAGTCCCTACAGTGTATAGAACTGGGATAGTCCCTACATTGTATAGAACTGGGATAGTCCCTACACTGTATAGAACTGGGATAGTCCCTACAGTGTATAGAACTGGGATAGACCCTACCATGTTTAGAACTGGGATAGTCCATACAGTGTATAGAACTGGGATAGTCCCGACCGTGTTTAAAACTGGGATAGTCCCTACAGTGTTTAGAACTGGGATAGTCCCGACAGTGTATAGAACTGGGACTGTCCCTACAGTGCATATAGCTGGCATAAACCCTACAGTCTTTAGAACAGGGATAGTCCCTAGAGTGTATAGAACTGGCATAGTCGCTACAGTGTATAGATCTGGGAAAATCCTTACAGTGTATAGAACTGGGATAGATCCTACAGTACATAGAACTGGGATAGTCCCTACACTGTATAGAACTGGGGTAGTCCCTACATTGTTTAGGACTGGGACAGTCCCCATAGTGTATGGAACTGGGAGAGTCCCTACAGAGTATAGAGCTGGGATAAACCCTACAGTCTTTAGAACTGGGATACTCCCTACAGTTTATAGAACTGGGATAGTCCTTACAGTGTATGGAACTGGGATAGTCCCAACATTGTATAGAACTGGGATAGTCCCTACAGTGTATAGAACTGGCATAGTCCCTACAGTGTATAGAACTGGCATAGTCCCTACAGTGTATAGAACTGGGATTGTCCATACAGTTTATAGAACTGGGATAGTCCCTACATTAATTAGGAGTGGGACAATCCCTGCATTAAGTAGAACTGGGATGACCCCAACAGAAAGTAAATCTGCAATAGTGCATACAATGTTTGGAACTGGGACAGTCGCTGTAGTATATGGAGCTGGGATTGTCCCTACAGTGTATAGAACTGGGACAATTCCCACAATATATCGAAATAAAAAAATCTGTGAAGTATATAGAACTGGGATAGTCCCTACAATGTATAGAACTGGGATAGACCCTACAGTGCATAGAATCAGGATGGCCCCTACAGTGTATAGAACTGGGATAGTCCCTACAATGTATAGAACTGGGATAGACCCTACAGTGTCTAGAACTGGGATAGTCCCTAAAGTGTATAGATCTGGGATAGATCCAACAGTGTATAGAACTGGGATAGTCCCTACAGTGTACAGAACTGTAATAGTCCCTACAGTGTATAGAACTGGGATAGTCCCTACAGTGTTCAGAACTGGGATAGTCCCTACAGTGTATAGATCTGGGATACTCCCCACAGTACATAGAACTGGGATAGTCCCTACAGCTTATAGAACTGGGAAAGTCCCTACAGTGTATAGAACTGGGAGAGTCCCTACAGTCTATAGAACTTGGATAGTCCCTACAGTGTATAGAACTTGAATAGTCCCTACAGTGTATAGAACTGCGATAGTCCCTTCATTGTATATAACAGGGATAGTGCGCACAGTGTATAGAACTGGGATAATCCCCACAGTGCAAAGAACAGGGATAGTCCCTACAGTGTATAGGACTGGGATAGTCCTTGCAGTGTATAGAACTGGGATAATCCCTACAGTGTTTAGAACTGGGATAGTCCCTGTAGTGTTTAGAACTGGAATTGTCCCTAAAATTTATAGAACTGGGAGAGTCCCAATATTGTATAGAACTGGGATAGTCCCTACAGTGTATAGAACTGGGATAGTCCCTACAGTGTATAGAACTGGGATAGACCCTACAGTGTATAGAACTGGGATAGTCCCTGCAATATATAGAACTGGGATAGTTCCTACAGTGTATAGAATTGGGATAGTCCCTACAGTGTATAGAACTGGGATAGTCCTTACAGTGTATAGAACTGCGATAGTCCCTACAGTGTATAGAACTGGGATAGTACCTACAGTGTATAGAACTGGGATAGACCTTACAGTGTATAAAATTGGGATAGTCCCTACAGTGTAAATAACTGGAATACTCCCTACAGTGTATAGAACTGGGATAGTCCCTACACTTTATAGAACTGGGATAGTCCCGACAGTATATATTACGGGGATAGTCCCTACAGTGTTTAGAACTGGGATAGTCCCTACAGTGCATGGAACTGGGATAGTCCCGACAGTGTATAGAACTGGGATAGTCCCTACAGTGTATAGAACTGGGATAGTCCCTACAGTGTGTAGAACTGGGGTAGTCCATACAGTGTATAGAACTGGGATAGTCCCTACAGTTTATAGAAATGGGTCGTCCCAACATTTTATAGAACTGGGATAATACCTACAGTGTTTAGATCAGCGATAGTCCCTACAGTGTATAGAACTGGGATACACCCTGCAATGTATAGAACTGGGAGAGACCCTACAGTGTATAGAACTGGGAGAGTCCCTACAGTGCATAGAACTGGTATGGTCCCTACAGTGCATAGAACTGGGATAGTCCCTACAGTGTATAGAACTGGGATTGTCCCGACAGTGTGTAGAACTGCGATAGTCCCTACAGTGTTTAGAACTGGGATAGTCCATGCATTGTATAGAACAGGGATAGTCCCTACCATGTTTAGAACTGGGATAGTCCCTACAGTGTTTAGAACTTGGACAGTCCCTATAGTGTATAGAACTGGAAGAGTCCCTGCGGTGTATAGAGCTGGGATAAACACTACAGTCTTTAGAACTGGGATAGTCCCTACAGTGTATAGAACTGGGATAATCCTTACAGTGTAGAAAACTGGGATAGTCCCTGCAGTGTTTAGAACTGGGATAGTCCCTACAGTGCATGGAACTGGGATAGTCCCGACAGTGTATAGAACTGGGATAGTCCCTACAGTGTATAGAACTGGGATAGTCCCTACAGTTTTTTGAACTGGGCAGTCCCTATAGTGTATAGAACTGGGATAGTCCCTACAGTGTATAGGAATGGGACAATCCCTACAGTGTATAGAACTGTGGTTGTCCCGATAGTGTATAGAACTGTGGTAGTCCCTACAGTGAATAGAACTGGGATAGCCTCTACAGTGTACAGAACTGGGATAGTCCCTACATTGTATAGAACAGGGATAGCCCCTACAGTGTACAGAACTGGGATAGTCCCAACAGTGTTCAGAACGGGGATAGACTCTACAGTGTAGAGAACTGGGATAATGCCTACAGTGTGTAGAACAGGGATATTCCCTACAGTATATAGAATTGGGATAGACGCTAGGGTGTATAGATCTGGGATAATCCCTGCAGTGTTTCGAACAGGGATAGTCCCTACATTGTTTAGAACTGGGATAGTTTCTACAGTGTATAGAACTGGGATAGTCTCAACATTGGATAGAACTGGAATAGTCCCTACAGCGTATAGAACTGGGATAGTCCCTACAGTGTATAGAACTGGGACAGTCCCTACAGTGTATAGAACTGCTATAGTCCCTATGGTGTATAGAACTGGGATAGTCCCTACAGTGTATAGAACTGCGATAGTCCCTACAGTGTATAGAACTGCGATAGTCCCTACGGTATATAGAACTGGGATAGTCCCTACAGTGTACAGAACTGGGATAGTCCGTGCAGTGTATAGAACTGGGATAGTCGCTACAGTGTTTAGAACTGGGATAGTCCCTACAGTGTATAGAATTGGGAAAGTCCCTACATTGTAAAGAACCGGGATAGACCCTACAGTGTATAGAACTGGGATAGTCCCTACAGTGCATAGAACTGGGATAGTCCCTACAATATATAGAACTGGGAGAGTCCCTACAGTGTATAGAAGTGGGATAGTCCTTACAGGTTATGGGACTGGGATAGTCCCTTCAGTGTATAGAACTGGGATAGTCCCTACAGTGTATAGGACTGGGATAGTCCCTACAGTATATCGAACTGGGATAGTCCCTACAGTTTATAGAACTGGGATAGTCCCTACACTGTACAGAACTGGGAGAGGCCCTACAGTTTATACAACTGGGATTGTCCCTACAGTGTATAGAACTGGGATAGTCCCTACAGTGTATAGAACTGGGATAGTCCCTACAGTGTATAAAACTGGGATCGTCCCTACAGTGTATAGAACTGGGATAGTCCCTACAGTGCATTGAACTGGGATTGTCACTACAGTGCATAGAACTGGGATAGTCCCTACAGTGCATAGATCTGGGATAGTCCCTACAGTGTATTGAACTGGGATAGTCCCTACAGTTCATAGAACTGGGATAGTCCCTACAGTGTATAGAACTGCGAATGTCACTACAGTTTATAGAACTGGGATAGGCCCTACAGTGTATTGAACTGCGATAGTCCCTACAGTGTATAGAACTGGGATTGTCCCGACAGTGTGTAGAACTGCGATAGTCCCTACAGTGTTTAGAACTGGGATAGTCCATGCATTGTATAGAACAGGGATAGTCCCTACCATGTTTAGAACTGGGATAGTCCCTACAGTGTTTAGAACTTGGACAGTCCCTATAGTGTATAGAACTGGAAGAGTCCCTGCGGTGTATAGAGCTGGGATAAACACTACAGTCTTTAGAACTGGGATAGTCCCTACAGTGTATAGAACTGGGATAATCCTTACAGTGTAGAAAACTGGGATAGTCCCTGCAGTGTTTAGAACTGGGATAGTCCCTACAGTGCATGGAACTGGGATAGTCCCGACAGTGTATAGAACTGGGATAGTCCCTACAGTGTATAGAACTGGGATAGTCCCTACAGTTTTTTGAACTGGGCAGTCCCTATAGTGTATAGAACTGGGATAGTCCCTACAGTGTATAGGAATGGGACAATCCCTACAGTGTATAGAACTGTGGTTGTCCCGATAGTGTATAGAACTGTGGTAGTCCCTACAGTGAATAGAACTGGGATAGCCTCTACAGTGTACAGAACTGGGATAGTCCCTACATTGTATAGAACAGGGATAGCCCCTACAGTGTACAGAACTGGGATAGTCCCAACAGTGTTCAGAACGGGGATAGACTCTACAGTGTAGAGAACTGGGATAATGCCTACAGTGTGTAGAACAGGGATATTCCCTACAGTATATAGAATTGGGATAGACGCTAGGGTGTATAGATCTGGGATAATCCCTGCAGTGTTTCGAACAGGGATAGTCCCTACATTGTTTAGAACTGGGATAGTTTCTACAGTGTATAGAACTGGGATAGTCTCAACATTGGATAGAACTGGAATAGTCCCTACAGCGTATAGAACTGGGATAGTCCCTACAGTGTATAGAACTGGGACAGTCCCTACAGTGTATAGAACTGCTATAGTCCCTATGGTGTATAGAACTGGGATAGTCCCTACAGTGTATAGAACTGCGATAGTCCCTACAGTGTATAGAACTGCGATAGTCCCTACGGTATATAGAACTGGGATAGTCCCTACAGTGTACAGAACTGGGATAGTCCGTGCAGTGTATAGAACTGGGATAGTCGCTACAGTGTTTAGAACTGGGATAGTCCCTACAGTGTATAGAATTGGGAAAGTCCCTACATTGTAAAGAACCGGGATAGACCCTACAGTGTATAGAACTGGGATAGTCCCTACAGTGCATAGAACTGGGATAGTCCCTACAATATATAGAACTGGGAGAGTCCCTACAGTGTATAGAAGTGGGATAGTCCTTACAGGTTATGGGACTGGGATAGTCCCTTCAGTGTATAGAACTGGGATAGTCCCTACAGTGTATAGGACTGGGATAGTCCCTACAGTATATCGAACTGGGATAGTCCCTACAGTTTATAGAACTGGGATAGTCCCTACACTGTACAGAACTGGGAGAGGCCCTACAGTTTATACAACTGGGATTGTCCCTACAGTGTATAGAACTGGGATAGTCCCTACAGTGTATAGAACTGGGATAGTCCCTACAGTGTATAAAACTGGGATCGTCCCTACAGTGTATAGAACTGGGATAGTCCCTACAGTGCATTGAACTGGGATTGTCACTACAGTGCATAGAACTGGGATAGTCCCTACAGTGCATAGATCTGGGATAGTCCCTACAGTGTATTGAACTGGGATAGTCCCTACAGTTCATAGAACTGGGATAGTCCCTACAGTGTATAGAACAGGGTTAGTCCCTACAATGTACAGAACTGGGATATTCCCTAGAATGTATAGAACTGGGATAGTCCCTACAGTTTATAGAACTGGGATAGTCCCTACAGTGTTTAGAACAGGGATAGTCCCTACAGTTTATAGAACTGGGATAGGATCTACATTTTATAGAACAGGGATAATCCCTACAATGTATATAACTGCGATAGTGCGTGCAGTGTATAGAACTGGGATAGCTCCTACAATGTTTAGAACTGGGATTGTCGCTACAGTGTTTAGAACTGGGGTAGTCCCTACAGTGTATAGAACTGGGATAGTCCCTACAGTTTATAGAACTGTGATAGTCCCCACAGTGTATAGAAGAGCGATAGTTCCTACAGTGCATAGAACTGGGGTAGACCCAAAATTGTATGGAACTGGGATAGTCCCGACAGTGCTTGGATCAGCAATAGTCGCTATAGTGTATAGAACTGGGATAGTCCCTAGCGTGTATAGAACTGGGATAGTCCCTACAGTGTATAGAACTGGGATAGTCCTTACAGTGTTCACATCAGCGATAGTCCCTAGCGTGTATAGAACTGGGATAGTCCCTAGAGTGTATAGAACTGGGATAGTCCCTACAGATTATAGACCTGGGATAGACCCTGCAATGTTTAGAACAGCAATAGACCCTACAGTGTATAGAACGGGGATAGGCCCTACAGTGTATAGAACTGGGATAATCCCTACCGTGTTTCAAACAGGGATAGTCTCTACAGTGTATAGAACTGGGATAATCCCTACAGTGTATAGAACTGGGATAGTGCCTACAGTTTATAGAACTGGGATTGTCCCAACATTGTATAGAACTGGGATAGACCCTACAGTTTATAGAACTGGGTTAGTCCCTATAGTGTTAGGAACTGGGATAGTCCCTACAGTGTACAGAACTGGGATTGTCCCTACAGTGTATAGAACTGGGATAATCCCTACAGTGTATACAACTGGGATAGTCCCTACAGTGTATAGAAATGTGACAGTCGCTAAAATGTGTACAACTGAGATAGTCACTACAGTGTATAGAACTGGGATAGTCCCTACAGTGTATAGAACTGGGATAGTCCCTACAATGTATAGAACTGGGATGGATACTACAGTGTATAGAACTGGGAGAGTCCCGATAGTGCATAGAACTGGGATGGTCCCTACAGTGCATAGAACTGGGATATTCCCTAGAGTGTATAGAACTGGAATTGTCCCTACAGTGTATAGAACTGGGATAGTCCCTACAGTGTTTAGAACTGGGATTGTCCCTATACTGTATAGAAATGGGATAGTCCCTACAGTGTATAGAACTGGCCTAGTCCCGACAGTGTATAGAACTGGGATCGTCCCTACAGTGTATAGAACTAAGATAGTCCCTACAGTGTATAGAACGGGGATAATCTCTACAGTCTATAGAACTGGGATTGTCCCAAGAGTGTATAGAACTGGGATTGTCCCAAGATTGTATAGAACTGGGATACTCCCAAAATTGTATAGAACTGGGATCGTCCCCACATTGTATAGAACTGGGATAGTCACTACAGTGTATAGAACTGGCATAGAGCCTACAGTGTATAGAACTTGGATAGTCCCTACAGTGTATAGAACTGGGATAGTCCCTACAGTATATAGAACTGGGATAGTCCCTACAGTATATAGAACTGGGATAGTCCTTATAGTGTTTAGAACTGGGATAGTCCCTACAGTGTATAGAACTGGGATAGTCCCTACATTGTATAGAACTGGGATAGTCCCTACACTGTATAGAACGGGGATAGTCCCTACAGTGTATAGAACTGGGATAGACCCTACCATGTTTAGAACTGGGATAGTCCATACAGTGTACAGAACTGGGATAGTCCCGACCGTGTTTAAAACTGGGATAGTCCCTACAGTGTTTAGAACTGGGATAGCCCCTACAGTGTATCGAACTGGGACTGTCCCTACAGTGCATATCGCTGGCATAAACCCTACAGTCTTTAGAACAGGGATAGTCCCTAGAGTGTATAGAACTGGCATAGTCGCTACAGTGTATAGATCTGGGAAAATCCTTACAGTGTATAGAACTGGGATAGATCCTACAGTACATAGAACTGGGATAGTCCCTACACTGTATAGAACTGGGGTAGTCCCTACATTGTTTAGAACTGGGACAGTCCCCATAGTGTATGGAACTGGGAGAGTCCCTACAGAGTATAGAGCTGGGATAAACCCTACAGTCTTTAGAACTGGGATACTCCCTACAGTTTATAGAACTGGGATAGTCCTTACAGTGTATGGAACTGGGATAGTCCCAACATTGTATAGAACTGGGATAGTCCCTACAGTGTATAGAACTGGCATAGTCCCTACAGTGTATAGAACTGGCATAGTCCCTACAGTGTATAGAACTGGGATTGTCCATACAGTTTATAGAACTGGGATAGTCCCTACATTAATTAGGAGTGGGACAATCCCTGCATTAAGTAGAACTGGGATGACCCCAACAGAAAGTAAATCTGGAATAGTGCATACAATGTTTGGAACTGGGACAGTCGCTGTAGTATATGGAGCTGGGATTGTCCCTACAGTGTATAGAACTGGGATAATTCCCACAATATATCGAAATAAAAAAATCTGTGAAGTATATAGAACTGGGATAGTCCCTACAATGTATAGAACTGGGATAGACCCTACAGTGCATAGAATCAGGATGGCCCCTACAGTGTATAGAACTGGGATAGTCCCTACAATGTATAGAACTGGGATAGACCCTACAGTGTCTAGAACTGGGATAGTCCCTAAAGTGTATAGATCTGGGATAGATCCAACAGTGTATAGAACTGGGATAGTCCCTACAGTGTACAGAACTGTAATAGTCCCTACAGTGTATAGAACTGGGATAGTCCCTACAGTGTTCAGAACTGGGATAGTCCCTACAGTGTATAGAACTGGGATACTCCCCACAGTACATAGAACTGGGATAGTCCCTACAGCTTATAGAACTGGGAAAGTCCCTACAGTGTATAGAACTGGGAGAGTCCCTACAGTCTATAGAACTTGGATAGTCCCTACAGTGTATAGAACTTGAATAGTCCCTACAGTGTATAGAACTGCGATAGTCCCTTCATTGTATATAACAGGGATAGTGCGCACAGTGTATAGAACTGGGATAATCCCCACAGTGCAAAGAACAGGGATAGTCCCTACAGTGTATAGGACTGGGATAGTCCTTGCAGTGTATAGAACTGGGATAATCCCTACAGTGTTTAGAACTGGGATAGTCCCTGTAGTGTTTAGAACTGGAATTGTCCCTAAAATTTATAGAACTGGGAGAGTCCCAATATTGTATAGAACTGGGATAGTCCCTACAGTGTATAGAACTGGGATAGTCCCTACAGTGTATAGAACTGGGATAGACCCTACAGTGTATAGAACTGGGATAGTCCCTGCAATATATAGAACTGGGATAGTTCCTACAGTGTATAGAATTGGGATAGTCCCTACAGTGTATAGAACTGGGATAGTCCTTACAGTGTATAGAACTGCGATAGTCCCTACAGTGTATAGAACTGGGATAGTACCTACAGTGTATAGAACTGGGATAGACCTTACAGTGTATAAAATTGGGATAGTCCCTACAGTGTAAATAACTGGAATACTCCCTACAGTGTATAGAACTGGGATAGTCCCTACACTTTATAGAACTGGGATAGTCCCGACAGTATATATTACGGGGATAGTCCCTACAGTGTTTAGAACTGGGATAGTCCCTACAGTGCATGGAACTGGGATAGTCCCGACAGTGTATAGAACTGGGATAGTCCCTACAGTGTATAGAACTGGGATAGTCCCTACAGTGTGTAGAACTGGGGTAGTCCATACAGTGTATAGAACTGGGATAGTCCCTACAGTTTATAGAAATGGGTCGTCCCAACATTTTATAGAACTGGGATAATACCTACAGTGTTTAGATCAGCGATAGTCCCTACAGTGTATAGAACTGGGATACACCCTGCAATGTATAGAACTGGGAGAGACCCTACAGTGTATAGAACTGGGAGAGTCCCTACAGTGCATAGAACTGGTATGGTCCCTACAGTGCATAGAACTGGGATAGTCCCTACAGTGTATAGAACTGGGATTGTCCCGACAGTGTGTAGAACTGCGATAGTCCCTACAGTGTTTAGAACTGGGATAGTCCATGCATTGTATAGAACAGGGATAGTCCCTACCATGTTTAGAACTGGGATAGTCCCTACAGTGTTTAGAACTTGGACAGTCCCTATAGTGTATAGAACTGGAAGAGTCCCTGCGGTGTATAGAGCTGGGATAAACACTACAGTCTTTAGAACTGGGATAGTCCCTACAGTGTATAGAACTGGGATAATCCTTACAGTGTAGAAAACTGGGATAGTCCCTGCAGTGTTTAGAACTGGGATAGTCCCTACAGTGCATGGAACTGGGATAGTCCCGACAGTGTATAGAACTGGGATAGTCCCTACAGTGTATAGAACTGGGATAGTCCCTACAGTTTTTTGAACTGGGCAGTCCCTATAGTGTATAGAACTGGGATAGTCCCTACAGTGTATAGGAATGGGACAATCCCTACAGTGTATAGAACTGTGGTAGTCCCTACAGTGAATAGAACTGGGATAGCCTCTACAGTGTACAGAACTGGGATAGTCCCTACATTGTATAGAACAGGGATAGCCCCTACAGTGTACAGAACTGGGATAGTCCCAACAGTGTTCAGAACGGGGATAGACTCTACAGTGTAGAGAACTGGGATAATGCCTACAGTGTGTAGAACAGGGATATTCCCTACAGTATATAGAATTGGGATAGACGCTAGGGTGTATAGATCTGGGATAATCCCTGCAGTGTTTCGAACAGGGATAGTCCCTACATTGTTTAGAACTGGGATAGTTTCTACAGTGTATAGAACTGGGATAGTCTCAACATTGGATAGAACTGGAATAGTCCCTACAGCGTATAGAACTGGGATAGTCCCTACAGTGTATAGAACTGGGACAGTCCCTACAGTGTATAGAACTGCTATAGTCCCTATGGTGTATAGAACTGGGATAGTCCCTACAGTGTATAGAACTGCGATAGTCCCTACAGTGTATAGAACTGCGATAGTCCCTACGGTGTATAGAACTGGGATAGTCCCTACAGTGTACAGAACTGGGATAGTCCGTGCAGTGTATAGAACTGGGATAGTCGCTACAGTGTTTAGAACTGGGATAGTCCCTACAGTGTATAGAATTGGGAAAGTCCCTACATTGTAAAGAACCGGGATAGACCCTACAGTGTATAGAACTGGGATAGTCCCTACAGTGCATAGAACTGGGATAGTCCCTACAATATATAGAACTGGGAGAGTCCCTACAGTGTATAGAAGTGGGATAGTCCTTACAGGTTATGGGACTGGGATAGTCCCTTCAGTGTATAGAACTGGGATAGTCCCTACAGTGTATAGGACTGGGATAGTCCCTACAGTATATCGAACTGGGATAGTCCCTACAGTGTATAGAACTGGGATAATCCTTACAGTGTAGAAAACTGGGATAGTCCCTGCAGTGTTTAGAACTGGGATAGTCCCTACAGTGCATGGAACTGGGATAGTCCCGACAGTGTATAGAACAGGGATAGTCCCTACAGTTTATAGAACTGGGATAGGATCTACATTTTATAGAACAGGGATAATCCCTACAATGTATATAACTGCGATAGTGCGTGCAGTGTATAGAACTGGGATAGCTCCTACAATGTTTAGAACTGGGATTGTCGCTACAGTGTTTAGAACTGGGGTAGTCCCTACAGTGTATAGAACTGGGATAGTCCCTACAGTTTATAGAACTGTGATAGTCCCCACAGTGTATAGAAGAGCGATAGTTCCTACAGTGCATAGAACTGGGGTAGACCCAAAATTGTATGGAACTGGGATAGTCCCGACAGTGCTTGGATCAGCAATAGTCGCTATAGTGTATAGAACTGGGATAGTCCCTAGCGTGTATAGAACTGGGATAGTCCCTACAGTGTATAGAACTGGGATAGTCCTTACAGTGTTCACATCAGCGATAGTCCCTAGCGTGTATAGAACTGGGATAGTCCCTAGAGTGTATAGAACTGGGATAGTCCCTACAGATTATAGACCTGGGATAGACCCTGCAATGTTTAGAACAGCAATAGACCCTACAGTGTATAGAACGGGGATAGGCCCTACAGTGTATAGAACTGGGATAATCCCTACCGTGTTTCAAACAGGGATAGTCTCTACAGTGTATAGAACTGGGATAATCCCTACAGTGTATAGAACTGGGATAGTGCCTACAGTTTATAGAACTGGGATTGTCCCAACATTGTATAGAACTGGGATAGACCCTACAGTTTATAGAACTGGGTTAGTCCCTATAGTGTTAGGAACTGGGATAGTCCCTACAGTGTACAGAACTGGGATAGTCCCTACAGTGTATAGAACTGGGATAATCCCTACAGTGTATACAACTGGGATAGTCCCTACAGTGTATAGAAATGTGACAGTCGCTAAAATGTGTACAACTGAGATAGTCACTACAGTGTATAGAACTGGGATAGTCCCTACAGTGTATAGAACTGGGATAGTCCCTACAATGTATAGAACTGGGATAGATACTACAGTGTATAGAACTGGGAGAGTCCCGACAGTGCATAGAACTGGGATGGTCCCTACAGTGCATAGAACTGGGATATTCCCTAGAGTGTATAGAACTGGAATTGTCCCTACAGTGTATAGAACTGGGATAGTCCCTACAGTGTTTAGAACTGGGATTGTCCCTATACTGTATAGAAATGGGATAGTCCCTACAGTGTATAGAACTGGCCTAGTCCCGACAGTGTATAGAACTGGGATCGTCCCTACAGTGTATAGAACTAAGATAGTCCCTACAGTGTATAGAACGGGGATAATCTCTACAGTCTATAGAACTGGGATTGTCCCAAGAGTGTATAGAACTGGGATTGTCCCAAGATTGTTTAGAACTGGGATACTCCCAAAATTGTATAGAACTGGGATCGTCCCCACATTGTATAGAACTGGGATAGTCACTACAGTGTATAGAACTGGCATAGAGCCTACAGTGTATAGAACTTGGATAGTCCCTACAGTGTATAGAACTGGGATAGTCCCTACAGTATATAGAACTGGGATAGTCCCTACAGTATATAGAACTGGGATAGTCCTTATAGTGTTTAGAACTGGGATAGTCCCTACAGTGTATAGAACTGGGATAGTCCCTACATTGTATAGAACTGGGATAGTCCCTACACTGTATAGAACGGGGATAGTCCCTACAGTGTATAGAACTGGGATAGACCCTACCATGTTTAGAACTGGGATAGTCCATACAGTGTACAGAACTGGGATAGTCCCGACCGTGTTTAAAACTGGGATAGTCCCTACAGTGTTTAGAACTGGGATAGCCCCTACAGTGTATCGAACTGGGACTGTCCCTACAGTGCATATCGCTGGCATAAACCCTACAGTCTTTAGAACAGGGATAGTCCCTAGAGTGTATAGAACTGGCATAGTCGCTACAGTGTATAGATCTGGGAAAATCCTTACAGTGTATAGAACTGGGATAGATCCTACAGTACATAGAACTGGGATAGTCCCTACACTGTATAGAACTGGGGTAGTCCCTACATTGTTTAGAACTGGGACAGTCCCCATAGTGTATGGAACTGGGAGAGTCCCTACAGAGTATAGAGCTGGGATAAACCCTACAGTCTTTAGAACTGGGATACTCCCTACAGTTTATAGAACTGGGATAGTCCTTACAGTGTATGGAACTGGGATAGTCCCAACATTGTATAGAACTGGGATAGTCCCTACAGTGTATAGAACTGGCATAGTCCCTACAGTGTATAGAACTGGCATAGTCCCTACAGTGTATAGAACTGGGATTGTCCATACAGTTTATAGAACTGGGATAGTCCCTACATTAATTAGGAGTGGGACAATCCCTGCATTAAGTAGAACTGGGATGACCCCAACAGAAAGTAAATCTGGAATAGTGCATACAATGTTTGGAACTGGGACAGTCGCTGTAGTATATGGAGCTGGGATTGTCCCTACAGTGTATAGAACTGGGATAATTCCCACAATATATCGAAATAAAAAAATCTGTGAAGTATATAGAACTGGGATAGTCCCTACAATGTATAGAACTGGGATAGACCCTACAGTGCATAGAATCAGGATGGCCCCTACAGTGTATAGAACTGGGATAGTCCCTACAATGTATAGAACTGGGATAGACCCTACAGTGTCTAGAACTGGGATAGTCCCTAAAGTGTATAGATCTGGGATAGATCCAACAGTGTATAGAACTGGGATAGTCCCTACAGTGTACAGAACTGTAATAGTCCCTACAGTGTATAGAACTGGGATAGTCCCTACAGTGTTCAGAACTGGGATAGTCCCTACAGTGTATAGAACTGGGATACTCCCCACAGTACATAGAACTGGGATAGTCCCTACAGCTTATAGAACTGGGAAAGTCCCTACAGTGTATAGAACTGGGAGAGTCCCTACAGTCTATAGAACTTGGATAGTCCCTACAGTGTATAGAACTTGAATAGTCCCTACAGTGTATAGAACTGCGATAGTCCCTTCATTGTATATAACAGGGATAGTGCGCACAGTGTATAGAACTGGGATAATCCCCACAGTGCAAAGAACAGGGATAGTCCCTACAGTGTATAGGACTGGGATAGTCCTTGCAGTGTATAGAACTGGGATAATCCCTACAGTGTTTAGAACTGGGATAGTCCCTGTAGTGTTTAGAACTGGAATTGTCCCTAAAATTTATAGAACTGGGAGAGTCCCAATATTGTATAGAACTGGGATAGTCCCTACAGTGTATAGAACTGGGATAGTCCCTACAGTGTATAGAACTGGGATAGACCCTACAGTGTATAGAACTGGGATAGTCCCTGCAATATATAGAACTGGGATAGTTCCTACAGTGTATAGAATTGGGATAGTCCCTACAGTGTATAGAACTGGGATAGTCCTTACAGTGTATAGAACTGCGATAGTCCCTACAGTGTATAGAACTGGGATAGTACCTACAGTGTATAGAACTGGGATAGACCTTACAGTGTATAAAATTGGGATAGTCCCTACAGTGTAAATAACTGGAATACTCCCTACAGTGTATAGAACTGGGATAGTCCCTACACTTTATAGAACTGGGATAGTCCCGACAGTATATATTACGGGGATAGTCCCTACAGTGTTTAGAACTGGGATAGTCCCTACAGTGCATGGAACTGGGATAGTCCCGACAGTGTATAGAACTGGGATAGTCCCTACAGTGTATAGAACTGGGATAGTCCCTACAGTGTGTAGAACTGGGGTAGTCCATACAGTGTATAGAACTGGGATAGTCCCTACAGTTTATAGAAATGGGTCGTTCCAACATTTTATAGAACTGGGATAATACCTACAGTGTTTAGATCAGCGATAGTCCCTACAGTGTATAGAACTGGGATACACCCTGCAATGTATAGAACTGGGAGAGACCCTACAGTGTATAGAACTGGGAGAGTCCCTACAGTGCATAGAACTGGTATGGTCCCTACAGTGTATAGAACTGGGATTGTCCCGACAGTGTGTAGAACTGCGATAGTCCCTACAGTGTTTAGAACTGGGATAGTCCATGCATTGTATAGAACAGGGATAGTCCCTACCATGTTTAGAACTGGGATAGTCCCTACAGTGTTTAGAACTTGGACAGTCCCTATAGTGTATAGAACTGGAAGAGTCCCTGCGGTGTATAGAGCTGGGATAAACACTACAGTCTTTAGAACTGGGATAGTCCCTACAGTGTATAGAACTGGGATAATCCTTACAGTGTAGAAAACTGGGATAGTCCCTGCAGTGTTTAGAACTGGGATAGTCCCTACAGTGCATGGAACTGGGATAGTCCCGACAGTGTATAGAACTGGGATAGTCCCTACAGTGTATAGAACTGGGATAGTCCCTACAGTTTTTTGAACTGGGCAGTCCCTATAGTGTATAGAACTGGGATAGTCCCTACAGTGTATAGGAATGGGACAATCCCTACAGTGTATAGAACTGTGGTTGTCCCGATAGTGTATAGAACTGTGGTAGTCCCTACAGTGAATAGAACTGGGATAGCCTCTACAGTGTACAGAACTGGGATAGTCCCTACATTGTATAGAACAGGGATAGCCCCTACAGTGTACAGAACTGGGATAGTCCCAACAGTGTTCAGAACGGGGATAGACTCTACAGTGTAGAGAACTGGGATAATGCCTACAGTGTGTAGAACAGGGATATTCCCTACAGTATATAGAATTGGGATAGACGCTAGGGTGTATAGATCTGGGATAATCCCTGCAGTGTTTCGAACAGGGATAGTCCCTACATTGTTTAGAACTGGGATAGTTTCTACAGTGTATAGAACTGGGATAGTCTCAACATTGGATAGAACTGGGATAGTCCCTACAGTGTATAGAACTGGGATAGTCCCTACAATGTATAGAACTGGGATAGACCCTACAGTGTATTGAACTGCGATGGTCCCTACAGTGCACAGAACTGGAATAGTCCCTACAGCGTATAGAACTGGGATAGTCCCTACAGTGTATAGAACTGGGACAGTCCCTACAGTGTATAGAACTGCTATAGTCCCTATGGTGTATAGAACTGGGATAGTCCCTACAGTGTATAGAACTGCGATAGTCCCTACAGTGTATAGAACTGCGATAGTCCCTACGGTGTATAGAACTGGGATAGTCCCTACAGTGTACAGAACTGGGATAGTCCGTGCAGTGTATTGAACTGGGATAGTCGCTACAGTGTTTAGAACTGGGATAGTCCCTACAGTGTATAGAATTGGGAAAGTCCCTACATTGTAAAGAACCGCGATAGACCCTACAGTGCATAGAACTGGGATAGTCCCTACAGTGCATAGAACTGGGATAGTCCCTACAATATATAGAACTGGGAGAGTCCCTACAGTGTATAGAAGTGGGATAGTCCTTACAGGTTATGGGACTGGGATAGTCCCTTCAGTGTATAGAACTGGGATAGTCCCTACAGTGTATAGGACTGGGATAGTCCCTACAGTATATCGAACTGGGATAGTCCCTACAGTTTATAGAACTGGGATAGTCCCTACACTGTACAGAACTGGGAGAGGCCCTACAGTTTATACAACTGGGATAGTCCCTACAGTGTATAGAACTGGGATAGTCCCTACAGTGTATAAAACTGGGATCGTCCCTACAGTGTATAGAACTGGGATAGTCCCTACAGTGCATTGAACTGGGATTGTCACTACAGTGCATAGAACTGGGATAGTCCCTACAGTGCATAGATCTGGGATAGTCCCTACAGTGTATTGAACTGGGATAGTCCCTACAGTTCATAGAACTGGGATAGTCCCTACAGTGTATAGAACAGGGTTAGTCCCTACAATGTACAGAACTGGGATATTCCCTAGAATGTATAGAACTGGGATAGTCCCTACAGTTTATAGAACTGGGATAGTCCCTACAGTGTTTAGAACAGGGATAGTCCCTACAGTTTATAGAACTGGGATAGGATCTACATTTTATAGAACAGGGATAATCCCTACAATGTATATAACTGCGATAGTGCGTGCAGTGTATAGAACTGGGATAGCTCCTACAATGTTTAGAACTGGGATTGTCGCTACAGTGTTTAGAACTGGGGTAGTCCCTACAGTGTATAGAACTGGGATAGTCCCTACAGTTTATAGAACTGTGATAGTCCCCACAGTGTATAGAAGAGCGATAGTTCCTACAGTGCATAGAACTGGGGTAGACCCAACATTGTATGGAACTGGGATAGTCCCGACAGTGCTTGGATCAGCAATAGTCGCTATAGTGTATAGAACTGGGATAGTCCCTAGCGTGTATAGAACTGGGATAGTCCCTACAGTGTATAGAACTGGGATAGTCCTTACAGTGTTCACATCAGCGATAGTCCCTAGCGTGTATAGAACTGGGATAGTCCCTAGAGTGTATAGAACTGGGATAGTCCCTACAGATTATAGACCTGGGATAGACCCTGCAATGTTTAGAACAGCAATAGACCCTACAGTGTATAGAACGGGGATAGGCCCTACAGTGTATAGAACTGGGATAATCCCTACCGTGTTTCAAACAGGGATAGTCTCTACAGTGTATAAAACTGGGATAATCCCTACAGTGTATAGAACTGGGATAGTGCCTACAGTTGAGAACTGGGATTGTCCCAACATTGTATAGAACTGGGATAGACCCTACAGTTTATAGAACTGGGTTAGTCCCTATAGTGTTAGGAACTGGGATAGTCCCTACAGTGTACAGAACTGGGATAGTCCCTACAGTGTATAGAACTGGGATAATCCCTACAGTGTATACAACTGGGATAGTCCCTACAGTGTATAGAAATGTGACAGTCGCTAAAATGTGTACAACTGAGATAGTCACTACAGTGTATAGAACTGGGATAGTCCCTACAGTGTATAGAACTGGGATAGTCCCTACAATGTATAGAACTGGGATAGATACTACAGTGTATAGAACTGGGAGAGTCCCGACAGTGCATAGAACTGGGATGGTCCCTACAGTGCATAGAACTGGGATATTCCCTAGAGTGTATAGAACTGGAATTGTCCCTACAGTGTATAGAACTGGGATAATCCCTACAGTGTTTAGAACTGGGATTGTCCCTATACTGTATAGAAATGGGATAGTCCCTACAGTGTATAGAACTGGCCTAGTCCCAACAGTGTATAGAACTGGGATCGTCCCTACAGTGTATAGAACTAAGATAGTCCCTACAGTGTATAGAACGGGGATAATCTCTACAGTCTATAGAACTGGGATTGTCCCAAGAGTGTATAGAACTGGGATTGTCCCAAGATTGTATAGAACTGGGATACTCCCAAAATTGTATAGAACTGGGATCGTCCCCACATTGTATAGAACTGGGATAGTCACTACAGTGTATAGAACTGGCATAGAGCCTACAGTGTATAGAACTTGGATAGTCCCTACAGTGTATAGAACTGGGATAGTCCCTACAGTATATAGAACTGGGATAGTCCCTACAGTATATAGAACTGGGATAGTCCTTATAGTGTTTAGAACTGGGATAGTCCCTACAGTGTATAGAACTGGGATAGTCCCTACATTGTATAGAACCGGGATAGTCCCTACACTGTATAGAACTGGGATAGTCCCTACAGTGTATAGAACTGGGATAGACCCTACCATGTTTAGAACTGGGATAGTCCATACAGTGTACAGAACTGGGATAGTCCCGACCGTGTTTAAAACTGGGATAGTCCCTACAGTGTTTAGAACTGGGATAGCCCCTACAGTGTATCGAACTGGGACTGTCCCTACAGTGCATATCGCTGGCATAAACCCTACAGTCTTTAGAACAGGGATAGTCCCTAGAGTGTATAGAACTGGCATAGTCGCTACAGTGTATAGATCTGGGAAAATCCTTACAGTGTATAGAACTGGGATAGATCCTACAGTACATAGAACTGGGATAGTCCCTACACTGTATAGAACTGGGGTAGTCCCTACATTGTTTAGAACTGGGACAGTCCCCATAGTGTATGGAACTGGGAGAGTCCCTACAGAGTATAGAGCTGGGATAAACCCTACAGTCTTTAGAACTGGGATACTCCCTACAGTTTATAGAACTGGGATAGTCCTTACAGTGTATGGAACTGGGATAGTCCCAACATTGTATAGAACTGGGATAGTCCCTACAGTGTATAGAACTGGCATAGTCCCTACAGTGTATAGAACTGGCATAGTCCCTACAGTGTATAGAACTGGGATTGTCCATACAGTTTATAGAACTGGGATAGTCCCTACATTAATTAGGAGTGGGACAATCCCTGCATTAAGTAGAACTGGGATGACCCCAACAGAAAGTAAATCTGGAATAGTGCATACAATGTTTGGAACTGGGACAGTCGCTGTAGTATATGGAGCTGGGATTGTCCCTACAGTGTATAGAACTGGGATAATTCCCACAATATATCGAAATAAAAAAATCTGTGAAGTATATAGAACTGGGATAGTCCCTACAATGTATAGAACTGGGATAGACCCTACAGTGCATAGAATCAGGATGGCCCCTACAGTGTATAGAACTGGGATAGTCCCTACAATGTATAGAACTGGGATAGACCCTACAGTGTCTAGAACTGGGATAGTCCCTAAAGTGTATAGATCTGGGATAGATCCAACAGTGTATAGAACTGGGATAGTCCCTACAGTGTACAGAACTGTAATAGTCCCTACAGTGTATAGAACTGGGATAGTCCCTACAGTGTTCAGAACTGGGATAGTCCCTACAGTGTATAGAACTGGGATACTCCCCACAGTACATAGAACTGGGATAGTCCCTACAGCTTATAGAACTGGGAAAGTCCCTACAGTGTATAGAACTGGGAGAGTCCCTACAGTCTATAGAACTTGGATAGTCCCTACAGTGTATAGAACTTGGATAGTCCCTACAGTGTATAGAACTTGAATAGTCCCTACAGTGTATAGAACTGCGATAGTCCCTTCATTGTATATAACAGGGATAGTGCGCACAGTGTATAGAACTGGGATAATCCCCACAGTGCAAAGAAGAGGGATAGTCCCTACAGTGTATAGGACTGGGATAGTCCTTGCAGTGTATAGAACTGGGATAATCCCTACAGTGTTTAGAACTGGGATAGTCCCTGTAGTGTTTAGAACTGGAATTGTCCCTAAAATTTATAGAACTGGGAGAGTCCCAATATTGTATAGAACTGGGATAGTCCCTACAGTGTATAGAACTGGGATAGTCCCTACAGTGTATAGAACTGGGATAGACCCTACAGTGTATAGAACTGGGATAGTCCCTACAATATATAGAACTGGGATAGTTCCTACAGTGTATAGAATTGGGATAGTCCCTACAGTGTATAGAACTGGGATAGTCCTTACAGTGTATAGAACTGTGATAGTCCCTACAGTGTATAGAACTGGGATAGTACCTACAGTGTATAGGACTGGGATAGACCTTACAGTGTATAAAATTGGGATAGTCCCTACAGTGTAAATAACTGGAATACTCCCTACAGTGTATAGAACTGGGATAGTCCCTACACTTTATAGAACTGGGATAGTCCCGACAGTATATATTACGGGGATAGTCCCTACAGTGTTTAGAACTGGGATAGTCCCTACAGTGCATGGAACTGGGATAGTCCCGACAGTGTATAGAACTGGGATAGTCCCTACAGTGTATAGAACTGGGATAGTCCCTACAGTGTGTAGAACTGGGGTAGTCCATACAGTGTATAGAACTGGGATAGTCCCTACAGTTTATAGAAATGGGTAGTCCCAACATTTTATAGAACTGGGATAATACCTACAGTGTTTAGATCAGCGATAGTCCCTACAGTGTATAGAACTGGGATACTCCCTGCAATGTATAGAACTGGGAGAGACCCTACAGTGTATAGAACTGGGAGAGTCCCTACAGTGCACAGAGCTGGTATGGTCCCTACAGTGCATAGAACTGGGATAGTCCCTACAGTGTATAGAACTGGGATTGTCCCTACAGTGTGTAGAACTGCGATAGTCCCTACAGTGTTTAGAACTGGGATAGTCCATGCATTGTATAGAACAGGGATAGTCCCTACCATGTTTAGAACTGGGATAGTCCCTACAGTGTTTAGAACTTGGACAGTCCCTATAGTGTATAGAACTGGAAGAGTCCCTGCGGTGTATAGAGCTGGGATAAACACTACAGTCTTTAGAACTGGGATAGTCCCTACAGTGTATAGAACTGGGATATTCCTTACAGTGTAGAAAACTGGGATAGTCCCTGCAGTGTTTAGATCTGGGATAGTCCCTACAGTGCATGGAACTGGGATAGTCCCGACAGTGTATAGAACTGGGATAGTCCCTACAGTGTATAGAACTGGGATAGTCCCTACAGTGTATAGAACTGGGATATTCCTTACAGTGTAGAAAACTGGGATAGTCCCTGCTGTGTTTAGAACTGGGATAGTCCCTACACTGTATCGAACTGGGATAGTCCCTACAGTGTAGAAAACTGGGATAGTCCCTGCAGTGTTTAGAACTGGGATAGTCCCTACAGTGTATAGAACTGGGATATTCCTTACAGTGTAGAAAACTGGGATAGTCCCTGCTGTGTTTAGAACTGGGATAGTCCCTACACTGTATCGAACTGGGATAGTCCCTACAGTGTAGAAAACTGGGATAGTCCCTGCAGTGTTTAGAACTGGGTGAGTCCCTACAGTGTATCGAACTGGGATAATCCGTGTCATGTTTAGAACTGGGATAGTCCCTACAGTGTTTAGAACTGGGACTGTCCCTACAGTTTATAGAACTGGGATAGTCCCTACCGTGTTTAGAACTGGGATAGTCCCTACGATGTTTAGAAGTGGGAGTGTCCCTATAGTGTATTGAGCTGGGATAAACCCTACAGTCTTTCGAACTGGGATAGTCCCTACAATGTATAGAACTGTGATAGTCCCGACAGTGTATAGAACTGGCATAGTCCCTACAGTGTAGAGATCTGGGATAGTCCTTACAGTGTATAGAACTGGGATAGACCCTACAGTGTATAGAACTGGGATAGTCACTACAGTGTATAAAACTGGGATGGTCGTTACAATGTTTAGAACTGGGATAGTCCATGCATTGTATAGAATAGGGATAGTCCCTACAGTGTATTCAACTGGGACAGTCCCTATAGTGTTTAGAACTGGGACAGTCCCTATAGTGTATAGAACTGGGAGAGTCCCTACAGTGTATAGAGCTGGGATAAACCCTACAGTCTTTGGAACTGGGATACTCCCTACAGTATATAGAACTGGGATAGTCCCTACCGTGTATAGAACTGGCATAGCCCCTCAAGTTTATAGATCTGGGCTAGTCCTTACAGTGTATAGTAATGGGATAGGACCTACAGTTTATAGAACAGGGATAGTCCCTACCATGTTTAGAACTGGAATAGTCCCTACAATGTAGGTGCATAGAGCTGGGATAGTCCCTACAGTATATAAAACTGGGATGGTCGTTACAGTGTTTAGAACTGTGATAGTCCATGCATTGTATATAATAGGGATAGTCCCTACAGTGTATTGAACTGGGATACTCACTGCAGTGCATAGAACTGGGATAGTCCCAACAGTGCATAGAACTGGGATAGTCCCTACAGTGTTTAGAACTGGGACAGTCCCTGTAGTGTATAGAACTGGGATGGTCCCTACAGTGTATAGCGCTGGGATAAACCCTACTGTCTTTAGAACTGGGATACACCCTACAGTGTATAGAACTGGGATAGTCCTTACAGTGTACAGAAGTGGGATATTCCAAACATTGTATAGAACTGGGCTAGTCCCTACAGTGTATAGAACTGGCATAGTCCCTACAGTTTATAGAGCTGGGATAGTCCTTACAGTGTGTAGAACTGGGATAGACCCTACAGTGTATAGAACTGGGATAGTCCGTACAGTGTATAGAACCGGGATTGTCCCTACAGTGTATAGAACTGGGATAATTCCCACAATATATAGAATTAAAAAAATCTGTGGAGTTTATAGAACTGGAATAGTCCATACAATGTATAGAACTGGGATAGACCCTACACTGTATAGAACTGTGATGGCCCCTACAGTGTATAGAACCGGGATAGACCCTAAAGTGTATAGAACTGGGATAGTCCATACAGTGTATAGAACTGGGATTGTCCATACAGTGTATAGAACTGGGAAAACCCCTACAGTGTATTGAACTGGAATACTCCTTAAAGTATATAGAACTGGGATAGTCCCTACAGTGTATAGAACTGGGATAGTCCCTACAGTTTATAGAACTGAGATAGTCCCTACAGTGTCGAGAACTGGTATAGTCCCTATACTCTGTACAACTGGGATAGTCCCTACAGTGTATAAAACTGGGAAAGTCCCTACAGTGTATAGAACTGGGATAGTCCCTACAGTGTATAGAACTGGGATACTCCCTACAGTGTATAGAACAGGGATAGTCCCTACAGTGTATAGAACTGGGATAGTCCGTGCAGTTTATAGATCTGGGATAGTCGCTACAGTGTTTAGATCAGGGATAGTCCCTACAGTGTGTAGAACTGGGATAGTCCCTACAGTGTTTAGATCAGCGATAGTCCCTAGAGTGTATAGAACTGGGATAGTCCATACAGTGTATAGAACTGGGATAGTGCCTACAGTGTATAGAACTGGGATAGTCCCTACTGTGTATAGAACTGGGATAGTCCCTACAGTGTATAGAACTGGGATAGTCCCTACAGTGTATAGAACTGGGATAGTCCCTACAGTGTATAGAACAGAGATAGACCCTACAATGTATAGAACTGGGATAGTCCCTACAGTTTTTAGAACTGGGATAGTCCCTACAGTGTATAGAACTGGGAAAGTCCCTACAGTGTATAGAACAGAGATAGACCCTACAATGTATAGAACTGGGATAGTACCTACAGTGTATAGAACTGGGATTGTCCCTACAGTGTATACAACTGGGATAGTCCATGCAGTTTATATATCTGGGATAGTCGCTACAGTGTTTAGAACTGGGATAGTCCCTACAGTGTATAGAACTGGGATAGTCCCTACAATGTATAGAGCTGCGATTGACCCTACAGTGTATAGAGCAGGGATAGTCCCTACAGTGCATAGAACTGGGGTAGTCCCAACATTTTATAGAAGTGGGATAGTCCCTACAGTGTTTAGATCAGCGATTGTCCCTAGAGTTTACAGAACTGCGATAGTCCATACAGTGTATAGAACTGGGATAGTCCCTACAGTGTATAGACCCGGGATAGTCCCTGCAGTGTTTAAAACAGAGATAGACCCTACAGTGTATAGAACTGGGATAGTCCCTACCATGTATAGAACTGGGACAGTCCCTACAGTGTATAGAACTGAGATAGTCCCTAGAGTGTATAAAACTGGGATAGTCCCTACTGTGTATAGAACTGGGATAGTCCCTACAGTGTATAGAACTGGGATAGTCCCTACAGTATATAGAACTGGGATAGTCCCTACAGTGTCGAGAACTGGTATAGTCGCTGCACTCTGTACAACTTGGATAGTCCCTACAGTGTATAAAACTGGGATGGTCCCTACAGTGTATGGAACTGGGATAGTCCCTACAGTGTATAGAACTGGGATAGTCCCTACAGTTTATAGAACTGGGATTGACCCTACAGTGCATAGAACAGGGATAGTCCCTACAGTGCATAGAACTGGGGTAGTCCCAACGTTTTATACAACTGGGATAGTCCCTACAGTGTTTAGATCAGCAATTGTCCCTACAGTGTACAGAACTGGGATAGTCCTTACAGTTTCCAGATCAGCGATAGTCCCTAGACTGTATAGAACTGGGATAGTCCCTATTGTGTATAGTACTGGGATAGTCCCTACAGTGTATAGAACTGGGATAGTCCCTACAGTGTATAGAACTGAGATAGTCCATAGAGTGTATAGAACTGGGATAGTCCCTACTGTGTATAGAACTGGGATAGTCCCTACAGTGTATAGAACTCGGATAGTCCCTACAGTGTATAGAACTGGGATGGTCCCTACAGTTTATAGAACTGGGATAGTCCCTACAATGTATAGAACTGAGATAGTCCCTACAGTGTATAGATCTGAGATAGTCCCTACAGTGTATAGAACTGGGATAGTCCCTACAGTGTCGAGAACCGGTATAGCCCCTATACTCTGTACAACTGGGATAGTCCCTACAGTATATAAAACTGGGATAGTCCCTGCAGTGTATAGAACTGAGATAGTCCCTACAGTGTATAGAACTGGGATAGTCCCTACAGTGTCGAGAACTGGTATAGTCCCTACACTCTGTACAACTGGGATAGTCCCTACAGTATATAAAACTGGGATAGTCCCTACAGTGTATAGAACTGGGATAGTCCCTACTGTGTATAGAACTGGGATACTCCCGACAGTGTATAGAACTGGGATAGTCCCTACAGTGTATAGAACTGGGATAGTCCGTGCAGTTTATAGATCTGGGATAGTCGCTACAGTGTTTAGATCTGGGATAGTCCCTACAGTGTGTAGAACTGGGATAGTCCCTACAGTGTTTAGATCAGCGATAGTCCCTAGAGTGTATAGAACTGGGATAGTCCCTGCAGTGTATAGAACTGGGATAGTGCCTACAGTGTATAGAACTGGGATTGTCCCTACAGTGTGTAGAACTGCAATAGTCCCTACAGTGTTTAGAACTGGGATAATCCATGCATTGTATAGAACAGGGATAGTCCCTACCATGTTTAGAACTGGGATAGTCCCTACAGTGTTTACAACTTGGACAGTCCCTATAGTGTATAGAACTGGGAGAGTCCCTGCGGTGTATAGAGCTGGGATAAACACTACAGTCTTTAGAACTGGGATAGTCCCTACAGTGTATAGAACTGGGATATTCCTTACAGTGCAGAAAACTGGGATAGTCCCTGCAGCGTTTAGAACTGGGATAGTCCCTACTCTGTATCGAACTGGGATAGTCCCTACAGTGTAGAAAACTGGGATAGTCCCTGCAGTGTTTAGAACTGGGAGAGTCCCTACAGTGTATAGAACTGGGATAATCCCTGTCATGTTTAGAACTGGGATAGTCCCTATAGTGTTTAGAACTGGGACTGTCCCTACAGTTTATAGAACTGGGATAGTCCCTACCGTGTTTAGAACTGGGATAGTCCCTACAGTGTTTAGAAGTGGGAGAGTCCCTATAGTGTATAGAGCTGGGATAAACCCTACAGTCTTTAGAACTGGGATAGTCCCTACAATGTATAGAACTGTGATAGTCCCTACAGTGTATAGAACTGGCATAGTCCCTACAGTGTATAGATCTGGGATAGTCCTTACAGTGTATAGAACTGGGATAGACCCTACAGTGTATAGAACTGGGATAGTCCCTACAGTGTATAGAACTGGGATACTCCTTACAGTGAATAGAGCTGGGATAGTGCCTACAGTGTATAAAACTGGGATGGTCGTTACAATGTTTAGAACTGGGATAGTCCATGCATTGTATAGAATAGGGATAGTCCCTACAGTGTATTAAACTGGGACAGTCCCTATAGTGTTCAGAACTGGGACAGTCCCTATAGTGTATAGAACTGGGAGAGTCCCTAAGGTGTATAGAGCTGGGATAAACCCTACAGTCTTTAGAACTGGGATACTCCCTACAGTGTATAGAACTGGGATAGTCCTTACAGTGTATAGAACTGGGATAGTCCCAACATTGTATATAACTGGGATAGTCCCTACAGTGTATAGAACTGGCATAGCCCCTCAAGTTTATAGATCTGGGATAGTCCTTACAGTGTATAGTACTGGGATAGAACCTACAGTTTATAGAACAGGGATAGTCCCTACCATGTTTAGAACTGGAATAGTCCCTACAATGTATAGAACTGGGATAGTCACTACAGTGTATAGAACTGGCATAGTCCCTACAGTGTATAGATCTGGGATAGTCCTTACAGTGTATAGAACTGGGATAGACCCTAAAGTGTATAGAACTGGGATAATCCCTACAGTGTTTAGAACTGGGAAACTCCTTACGGTGCATAGAGCTGGGATAGTCCCAACAGTATATAAAACTGGGATGGTCGTTACAGTGTTTAGAACTGGGATAGTCCATGCATTGTATATAATAGGGATAGTCCCTACAGTGTATTGAACTGGGATACTCCCTGCAGTGCATAGAACTGGGATAGTCCCAACAGTGCATAGAACTGGGATAGTCCCTACAGTGTTTAGAACTGGGACAGTCCCTATAGTGTATAGAACTGGGATGGTCCCTACAGTGTATAGAGCTGGGATAAACCCTACAGTCTTTAGAACTGGGATACACCCTACAGTGTATAGAACTGGGATAGTCCTTACAGTGTACAGAAGTGGGATATTCCAAACATTGTATAGAACTGGGATAGTCCCTACAGTGTATAGAACTGGCATAGTCCCTACAGTTTATAGAGCTGGGATAGTCCTTACAGTGTGTAGAACTGGGATAGACCCTACAGTGTATAGAACTGGGATAGTCCGTACAGTGTATAGAACTGCGATTGTCCCTACAGTGTATAGAACTGGGATAATTCCCACAATATATAGAATTAAAAAAATCTGTGGAGCATATAGAACTGGAATAGTCCATACAATGTATAGAACTGGGATAGGCCCTACAGTGTATAGAACTGTGATGGCCCCTACAGTGTATAGAACCGGGATAGACCCTACAGTGTATAGAACTGGGATAGTCCGTACAGTGTATAGAACTGGGATTGTCCCTACAGTGTATAGAACTGGGCTAGACCCTACAGTGTATAGAACTGGGATAGTCCATACAGTGTATAGGACTGGGAAAACCCCTACAGTGTATTGAACTGGAATAGACCTTAAAGTGTATAGAACTGGGATAGTCCCTACAGTGTATAGAACTGGGATAGTCCCTACAGTTTATAGAACTGGGATAGTCCCTACAGTGTCGAGAACTGGTATAGTCCCTATACTCTGTACAACTGGGATAGTCCCTACAGTGTATAAAACTGGGAAAGTCCCTACAGTGTATAGATCTGGGATAGTCCCTACAGTGTATAGAACTGGGATACTCCCTACAGTGTATAGAACTGGGATAGTCCCTACAGTGTATAGAACTGGGATAGTCCATGCAGTTTATAGATCTGGGATAGTCGCTACAGTGTTTAGATCGATAGTCCCTACAGTGTGTAGAACTGGGATAGTCCCTACAGTGTTTAGATCAGCGATAGTCCCTAGAGTGAATAGAACTGGGATAGTCCCTACAGTGTATAGAACTGGGATAGTGCCTACAGTGTATAGAACTGGGATAGTCCCTACTGTGTATAGAACTGGGATAGTCCCTACAGTGTATAGAACTGGGATAGTCCCTACAGTGTATAGAACTGGGATAGTCCCTACAGTGTATAGAACAGAGATAGACCCTCCAATGTATAGAACTGGGATAGTCCCTACAGTGTATAGAACTGGGAAAGTCCCTACAGTGTATAGAACAGAGATAGACCCTACAATGTATAGAACTGGGATAGTCCCTACAGTGTATAGAACTGGGATTGTCCCTACAGTGTATACAACTGGGATAGTCCATGCAGTTTATATATCTGGGATAGTCGCTACAGTGTTTAGAACTGGGATAGTCCCTACAGTGTATACAACTGGGATAGTCCATGCAGTTTATATATCTGGGATAGTCGCTACAGTGTTTAGAACTGGGATAGTCCCTACAGTGTATAGAACAGGGATAGTCCCTACAACGTATAGAACTGGGATTGACCCTACAGTGTATAGAACAGGGATAGTCCCTACAGTGCATAGAACTGGGGTAGTCCCAACATTTTATAGAACTGGGATAGTCCCTACAGTGTTTAGATCAGCGATTGTCCCTAGAGTGTACAGAACTGGGATAGTCCTTACAGTGTTCAGATCAGCGAAAATCCCTAGAGTGTAAAGAACTGCGATAGTCCATACAGTGTATAGAACTGGGCTAGTCCCTACAGTGTATAGACCCGGGATAGTCCCTGCAGTGTTTAAAACAGAGATAGACCCTACAGTGTATAGAACTGGGATAGTCCCTACCATGTATAGAACTGGGATAGTCCCTACAGTGTCGAGAACTGGTATAGTCGCTGCACTCTGTACAACTGGTATAGTCCCTACAGTGTTTAAAACTGGGATAGTCCCTACAGTGTATGGAACTGGGATATTCCCTACAGTGTATAGAACAGGGACAGTCCCTACAGTGAATAGAACTGGGGTAGTCCCAACATTTTATAGAACTGGGATAGTCCCTACAGTGTTTAGATCAGCAATTGTCCCTAGAGTGTACAGAACTGGGATAGTCCTTACAGTTTTCAGATCAGCGATAGTCCCTAGACTGTATAGAACTGGGATAGTCCCTACTGTGTATAGTACTGGGATAGTCCCTACAGTGTATAGAACTGGGATAGTCCCTACAGTGTATAGAACTGAGATAGTCCGTAGAGTGTATAGAACTGGGATAGTCCCTACTGTGTATAGAACTGGGATAGTCCCTACGGTGTATAGAACTGGGATAGTCCCTACAGTGTATAGAACTGGGATAGTCCCTACAGTGTATAGAACTGGGATGGTCCCTACAGTTTATAGAACTGGGATAGTCCCTACAATGTATAGAACTGAGATAGTCCCTACAGTGTATAGAACTGAGATAGTCCCTACAGTGTATAGAACTGGGATAGTCCCTACAGTATCGAGAACTGGTATAGCCCCTATACTCTGTACAACTGGGATAGTCCCTACAGTATATAAAACTGGGATAGTCCCTGCAGTGTATAGAACTGAGATAGTCCCTACAGTGTATAGAACTGGGATAGTCCCTACAGTGTCGAGAACTGGTATAGTCCCTACACTCTGTACAACTGGGATAGTCCCTACAGTGTATAAAACTGGGATAGTCCCTACAGTGTATAGAACTGGGATAGTCCCTACAGTGTATAGAACTAGGATAGTCCGTGCAGTTTATAGATCTGTGATAGTCGCTACAGTGTGTAGAACTGGGATAGTCCCTACAGTGTTTAGATCAGCGATAGTCCCGAGAGTGTATAGAACTGGGATAGTCCCTACAGTGTATAGAACTGGGATAGTGCCTACAGTGTATAGAACTGGGATAGTCCCTACTGTGTATAGAACTGGGATAGTCCCTACAGTGTATAGAACTGGGATAGTCCCTACAGTGTATAGAACTCGGATAGTCCCTACAGTGTATAGAACAGAGATAGACCCTACAATGTATAGAACTGGGATAGTCCCTACAGTTTTTAGAACTGGGATAGTCCCTACAGTGTATAGAACTGGGAAAGTCCCTACAGTGTATAGAACAGAGATAGACCCTACAATGTATAGAACTGGGATAGTCCCTATAGTGTATAGAACTGGGATTGTCCCTACAGTGTATACAACTGGGATAGTCCATGCAGTTTATATATCTGGGATAGTCCCTGCAGTGTTTAAAACAGAGATAGACCCTACCATGGATAGAACTGGGATAGTCCCTACAGTGTATAGAACTGAGATAGTCCCTAGAGTGTATAAAACTCGGATAGTCCCTACTGTGTATGGAACTGGGATAGTCCCTACAGTGTATAGAACTGGGATAGTCCCTACAGTATATAGAACTGGGATAGTCCCTACAGTGTCGAGAACTGGTATAGTCGCTGCACTCTGTACAACTGGGATAGTCCCTACAGTGTATAAAACTGGGATAGTCCCTACAGTGTATGGAACTGGGATAGTCACTACAGTGTATAGAACTGGGATAGTCCCTACAGTTTATAGAACTGGGATTGACCCTACAGTGTATAGAACAGGGATAGTTCCTACAGTGCATAGAACTGGGGTAGTCCCAACATTTTATAGAACTGGGATAGTCCCTACAGTGTTTAGATCAGCAATTGTCCCTAGAGTGTACAGAACTGGGATAGTCCTTACAGTGTTCAGATCAGCGATAGTCCCTAGACTGTATAGAACTGGGATAGTCCCTACTGTGTAAAATACTGGGATAGTCCCTACAGTGTATAGAACTGGGATAGTCCCTACAGTGTATAGAACTGAGATAGTCCGTAGAGTGTATAGAACTGGGATAGTCCCTACTGTGTATAGAACTGGGATAGTCCCTACAGTGTATAGAACTGGGATAGTCCCTACAGTGCATAGAACTGGGATGGTCCCTACAGTTTATAGAACTGGGATAGTCCCTACAGTGTAGAGAACTGAGATCGTCCCTACAGTGTATAGAACTGAGATAGTCCCTACAGTGTATAGAACTGGGATAGTCCCTACAGTGTATAGAACTGGGATAGTCCCTACAGTGTATAGAACTGAGATAGTCCCTAGAGTGTATAGAACTGGGATAGTCCCTACTGTGTATAGAACTGGGATAGTCCCTACAGTGTCTAGAACTGGGATAGTCCCTACAGTGTATAGAACTGGGATAGTCCCTTCAGTTTATAGAACTTGGATAGTTCCTACTGTGTATAGAACTGAGATAGTCCCTACAGTATATAGAACTGGGATAGTCCCTACAGTGTCGAGAACTGGTATAGTCCCTACACTCTGTACAACTGGGATAGTCCCTACAGTGTATAAAACTGGGATAGTCCCTACAGTGTATAGAACTGGGATAGTCCCTACAGTGTATTAAAGTGGGATAGTCCCTACGTTGTATAAAACTGGGATAGACCCTACAGTGTTGAGAACTGGGATAGTCCTTACAGTGTGTAGCTGTTGAGAGACTTTACCTGATCGATGGACAGAAAATTGGAATTTTGGTGCGTAGGGATGGAAGTGTTGTGTTTTAAGATGGATTGCTTTAATCAGGGGTCTGGCTGACTTGCTGGCTTGCTGAGACAGAGCGAGGCTTTGGTGTGCTTGACTGTGCATTTAGTAGTGGAGAATCGCCCGCTGTGACAGAGCATTCATCTTGTTGGGTAATTCAGGTAGCTGGGGGTTTGGGATTGGGTCTGGAGTGCTCTGTAGAGACAAGCAGCCAGGGTCTAGAAGGAGAGAATTTGCAAGAGGCATTTGTCAATACCGGTGATCACACTGCACCTTAACCCCATCGAGCCATCGTCATGGGAAGCGGCCGGAGCGGAATGGAGAGGAGGGGGAATGAGGGGATTGATCCTCCAGATTACAGCTCAATGTTAACCTGTAGCAAAGAACGACACCCAAGAGACCGGGGAGCTGGGATGGACTGTCGGCTTTACCCGGACACGGGCGCTGCTCAGTTGTTTACTAGTGCGGAGGCGAATGCTTAGAGAGAACTTTACAGGAAATGGGAGTTCTCCCGAGGCGATGAATTGGATATTTGGAGGTCTCGCCGCGAACTGCGACCGATTATAAAAGACTTGAAAAACTGGGCGCAAAGCGCGGCGAGTGAAGCTGGGAACCGCATTCCAGCCTCCTCACTCCACACAGCACTTGGCCCGACAGATCTCGGGGTTTAAGATATATTTAATCTTTTTACAATTGAAACGTTGTGAACTCTTTGCCGGCCGGCGGTGCTACATGCAATGTGTTTTGCCCTGTTGCAGGAGCCGCTGTCTTGCCCCTCACTCTGCACAGGGCGCGGTTCCTGTTCACCAATTGATTTAAAGGAGTTGGTGCTTATTGCCCGTGGCCCACAGAGCGGGCCCGCCTGTCCCATGTGGATTATTAATTAACCCGCTTGATGTATGAGCGAACTAATGAACAGACCCCCTCTCCCGACCCAGGACTTCCACGGTTGTTACCCACAGAGAGAGATATCATGACAACCAGCTTTTAAAGTCGTTCCGAGCTGTGCTCCTCAATGCAGGCTCTGCCGTTCTGGATCGGAGCCGGTTCTCCATCAGCGGGACCGGTCCCAATTCTTGTGTTTCACTCCCCGACACCACAGAGCTGAAATCTGGAGCCAAACTGGCAGAGAGAGCGCATGGTTTTTGTTCATTACAAGTGGCGTTCTCTCTCTCTGTTCTCACTGCTTTTCAAAAAGACAATTTTGCCCCGAGAGGCCTCTCCCCCAGGGTGCGGGAGCTGTGCCCTGTCTGTCCAGGAACCCTGGGCAGTTTTGCAGCAAACTTTGTTTCAGCTTTTCAATCCGACCTCTTGCACACCGTAAATATTCATCCATTCACTCACTCCACGGCACGCCCGGAGCACGGGGCTGAAATGGTTCATCAGTAAAGTTTCTCTCTCATTCCTTGCACTCCAGCTCCCCCCCCCCCCTGTCCTCTGGCGGGGGCACTTTCACCTGCGGTCTGTACCTCTCCACAAAGAGCTTGGGCCAGCCGAACAGGGCGAAAGGGGCCGGCGGCTCCTGGGGCCGGATCCGGCAAACAGAAGCTCATCCAATCCTGGTCAGGGAAAGTCCTGTACTTTCTAGTTCAGGATGGTGCAAACACACTGGAGTAGTGAGTACAGCAGTATTGTGAGAGTAGTGAGTACAGCAGTATCGTGACAGTAGTGAGTACAACAGTATCGTGAGAGTAGTGAGTGCAGCAGTATTGTGAGAGTAGTGAGTACAGCAGTATCGTGACAGTAGTGAGTACAGCAGTATCGTGACAGTAGTGAGTACAGCAGTATTGTGAGAGTAGTGAGTACAGCAGTATTATGACAGTAGTGAGTACAGCAGTATTATGACAGTAGTGAGTACAGCAGTATCGTGACAGTAGTGAGTACAGCAGTATCGTGAGAGTAGTTAGTACAGCAGTATTATGATAGTGAGTACAGCAGTGTTGTGGCAGTAGTGAGCACAGCAGTATTGTGAGATTAGCGGGTACAGCAGTATTGTGAGAGTAGTGAGTACAACAGCATTGTGTGTGTAGTTGGTAGAGCAGTATTGTGGCAGCAGTGAACACAGCAGTATTGTGATGGTAGTGAATAAATGAGTATTGTGAGAGTAGTGAGTGGAGCAGCATTGTGAGACTAGTGAGTACAGCAGTGTTGGGACAGTAGTGAGTAGAGCATTATTGTGAGTGTAGTGAGTACAGCAGTATTGTGACAGTAGTGAGTAGAGCATTATTGTGACAGTAGTGAGTACAGCAGTATCGTGAGAGTAGTGAGAACAGCATTATCATGAGAGTCATGAGAACATCAGTATCGTGAGAGTAGTGAGTAAAGCAGTATTGTGTCAGTAATGAGTACAGCAGTATTGTGAAATTAGTGAGTACAGCAGTATTGTGACAGTAGTGGGTAGAACAGTATTGTGAGTGTAGTGAGTACAGCAGTATTGAGACAGTAGTGAGTGAAGCACTATTGTGACAGTAGTAAGTACATCAGTGTTGTGTGAGTCATGAGTACATAAGTATTGAGAGTAGTGAGTGCAGCAATATTGTGAGACTAGTGAGTACAACAGTATTGTGAGAGTAGTGAGTACATCAGTACCATGACAGTAGTGAGTACAGCAGTATTGTGAGAGTAGTGAGAAGAGCAGTACTGTGAGAATAGTGAGTACAGCAGTATTGTGAGAGTAGTGAGCAAAGCAGTATTGTGACCATAGTGAGTACAGCAGTATTGTGACAACAGTGAGTACAGCAGTATTGTGACAGTAGTGAGTACAGCAGCATTGTGTCAGTAGTGAGCACAGCAGTATTGTGTCAGTAGTGAGCACAGGAGTATTGTGACAGTAGTGAGTACAGTAGTACTGTGACAGTAGTGAGTAGAGCATTATTGTGAGTGTAGTGAGTACAGCAGTATTGTGACAGTAGTGAGTAGAGCATTATTGTGACAGTAGTGAGTACAGCAGTATTGTGAGAGTAGTGAGCAAAGCAGTATTGTGACAACAGTGAGTACAGCAGTATTGTGTCCGTAGTGAGTACAGGAGTATTGTGACAGCCGTGAGTACAGCAGTATTGTGTCAGTAGTGAGCACAGGAGTATTGTGACAGTAGTGAGTACAGTAGTATTGTGACAGTAGTGAGTAGTATTGTGAGAATGGAGTACAGCAGTATTGTGAGTGTAGAGAGTACAGCAGAAATGTGAGCGTAGTGAGTACAGGAGTACAGTGTGAGTAGTGAGTACCACAGTATTGTGAGATTTGTGAATACAACAGTATTGTTAGAGTAGTGAGAACAGAAGTATTGTGAGAGCAGTGAGTATGGTAGTGTTGTGACAGTAGTGAGTACAGCAGTATTGTGAGAGTAGTGAGTACAGCAGCATTCTGAGAGTAGTAAGTACAGCATTAGTGAGACATTAGTGAGTACAGCAGTATTCAGACAGTAGTGAGTGCAGCTGTATTGAGGGGTAGTGAGTACAGCAGTATAGTGAAAGTAGTGAGTCAAGCAGTATTGTGAAAGTAGTAAGTATAGCTGTATTGAGACTTACGTGAGTAGAGCACTATTGTGAGAGTAGTGAGTACAGCAGTATTGTGGAAGTAATAAGTATATCAGTGTTATGAGAGCCATGAGTCCAGAAGTAATGTGACTGTAGTGAGTACAGCAGTATTGTGTCAGTAGTGAGTACAGCAGTAATGCGAGAATAGTGAGTACAGCAGGATTGAGAGGGTAGTTAGTGCAGGAGTACAGTGTGAATAGTGAGTACAACAGTATTGTGACAGTAGTGAGTAAAGCAGTATTGTGACAGAAGTGAGTACATCAGTGTTGTGAGAGTAGTGCACACAGAAGTATTGTGAGAGTAGTGAGTACAGGAGTACAGTGTGAGTAGTGAGTTCAACAATATTGTGAGAGTTGTGAGTAGAGCAGTATTGTGAGAGAAGTGAGTACAGCAGTATTGTGACAGTAATGAGTTCAGTATTATTGTGACAGTAGTGAGTACAGCAGGGTTGTGACAGCAGTGAGTACAGCAGTATTGTGACAGTAGTGAGTACAGCCATACTCTGAGAGTAGTGAGTACAGCAGTATTGTGAAATTCATGATTACAAGAGCATTGTGAGAGTAGTGAGTACTGCACTATTGTGACAGGAGTGAGTACATCAGTGTTATTAGCATCATGAGTACAACAGTATTGTGAGAGTAGTGAGTACAGCAGTATTGTGAGAGTAGTGAGTACAGGAGTATTGTGGGAGTAGTGAGTAGAGCAGTATTGTGGCAGTAGTGAGTACAGCAGTATTGTGAGAGTAGTGAGTACAGCAGTATTGTGAGAGTAGTGAGTACAGGTGTATTATGAGAGTATTGAGGACGGACATATTGTGATAGGAGTGACTATGGCAGTATTGAGAGGGTAGTGAATACAGCAGTATTGAGAGGGTAGTGATTTTCTGGCATTGTGACAGTAGTGAGTAGAGCAATATTGTGAGAGTAGTGAATACAGCATTACTGTGAGTGTTATGCGTACAACAGTATTATGAGAGTATTGAGTACATCAGTATTGTGACAGTAGTGAGTACATCAGTATCATGACAGCAGTGGGTACAGCAGTATCATGAAAGTAGTGAGTAGAGCAGTATTGAGACTGTAGTGAGTAGAGGTGTATTGTGAGAGTAGTGAGTACAGCAATATTGTGAGTGTAGTGTGTACAGGAGTATTGAGACAGTTGTGAGTAAAGCAGTATTGTAAGGATAGTGAGTACAGCATTATTGTGAGAGTAGCGAGTACAGGAGTACAGTGTGAATAGTGAGTACAACAGTATTGTGAGAGTAGTGAGTACAGCAGAATTGTTACTGTAGTGAGTACAGCAGTATTGTGACAGTAGGGATTACAGCAATATTGTGACAGTAGTGAGTACAGCAGTATTGTGACAATAGTGAGTACAGCAGTGCTGTTTGAGTAGTGAGTGCAGCAGTATTTTGAGCATAAATCAGTATTGAGACAGTAGTGAATACAGCAATATTGTGAAAGTAGTGAGTGCAGCAGTATTGAGACAGAAGTGAGTACAGCAGTATTGTGAGTGTAGTGAGTACAGCTGTATTCTGTCAGTAGTGAGTACAACAGTATTGTGAGTGTAGTGAGTACAACAGCATTAAGACAGTAGTGAGTAAAGGACTGTTGTGACTAGTGAGTACATCATTGTTGTGAGAGTAGTGCCTGCAGAAGTATTGTGAGAGTAGTGAGTACAGCAGTATTGTGACAGTAGTAAGTATATCAGTGTTGTGAGAGCCGTGAGTCCAGAAGTAATGTGACTGTAGTGAGTAGAGCACTATTATGAGTGCAGTGAGTACAGCAATATTGTGAAAGTAGTGAGTACAGCAATATTGTGACTGTAATGTGTACAGCAGTATTGTGTCAGTAGTGAGTACCACAGTATTGAGACAGTAGTGAGTAAAGCAGTATTGTGACAGTAGTGAGTACAGCAGTAATGTGAGAGTAGTGAGTACAGCAGTATTGAGACAGTAGTGAGTACAGCAGTATTGAGAGGGTAGTTAGTGTCGGAGTACAGTGTGAGTAGTGAGTACAACAGTATTGTGACAGTAGTGAGTAAAGTAGTATTGTGACAGTCGTGGGTACTTCAGTGTTGTGAGATTAATGGGTACATCAGTGTTGTGAGGGTAGTGCCCACAGAAGTATTGTGAGAGTAGTGAGTACAGCAGTAATGCGAGAGTAATAAGTGCAGGAGTACAGTGTGAGTTGTGAGTTCAACAGTATTGTGAGAATAGTGAGTACAGCAGTATTGTGAGAGTTGTGAGTAGAGCAGTATTGTGAGAGAAGTGAGTACAGCATTATTGTGACAGTAGTGAGTACAGCAGCATTCTGAGAGTAGTGAGTACAGCAGTAGTAGTAAGTACAGCAGTATTGAGATAGTAGTGCATACAGCAGTATTCAGACAGTAGTGAGTGCAACAGTATTGAGAGGGTAGTGAGTACAGCAGTATTGTGAAAGTAGTGAGTAAAGCAATATTGTGACACTAGTGAGCACAGCAGTACTTTGAGAGTAGTGAGTGCAGCTGTATTGTGAGAGTAGTGAGTACAGCAGTATTGTGAGAGTAGTGAGTACAGCAGTATTGTGAGAATAGTAAGTACAGCAGTATTGTGACAGTAGTGAGTACAGAAGTATTGTGAGTGTAGTGATTACAGCAGTATAGAGAATATTGAGTACAGCAGTATTGTGAGAGTAGTGAATTCAGCAATATTGTGAGAATAGTGAGTGCAGCAGTATTGTGACAGTAGTGACACAGCAGCATTGTGACAGTAATAAGTTCAGAATTATTGTGATAGTAGTGAGTACAACAGTATTGTGACAGTAGCATGTACAGCAGTATTATGACAGCAGTGAGTACAGCATTATTGTGACAGTAGTGAGTACAGCCATACTCTGAGAGTAGTGAGTACAGCAGTATTGTGAAATTCATGAGTACAACAGTATTGTGAGAGTAGTGAGTACAGTATTATTGTGAGAGTAGTGAGTACAGGTGTATTGTGAGAGTACGATAGCAAAATACTGCAGATGTTGGAAATCCGAAATAACAACAGAAAATGCTGGAAAAACTCAGCAAGTCAGGCAACATCCGTGGAGAGAAATTTGAGTTGACGTTTCGGGTTTGACCCTTCTTCAAAACTGTGAGAGTATTGAGTACAGACATATTGTAACAGTAGTAAGTACAGTAGTATTGTGACAGTAGTGAGCACAGCAGTATTGTGACAGTAATTAGTTCAGAATTATTGTGACAGTAGTGAGTACAGCAGTATTGTGAGAGTAGTGAGTGCAGCAGTATTGTGACAGTATCGAGTACAGCAGTATCGTGAAAGTAGTGAGTACAGCAGTATAGAGACAGTAGTGCATAGAGCTGTATTGTGAGAGTAGTGTGTACAGCAGTATTAAGACAGTTGTTAGTAAAGCAATATTGTGACAGTAGTGAGTACAGCAGTATTGAGATAGTAGTGAGTACATCCACATTATGAGAGTAGCGAGTACAGCTTTACTGTGACATGATTGAGTACAGCAACATTGAGACAGTAGTGAGTAAAGCAGTATTGTGACAATAGTGAGTACAGCAGAATTGTGACAGTAGCAAGTGCAGCAGTATTGAAAGTATAGTGAGTACCGCAGTATTGTGAAAGTAGTGAGTACAGCAGTATCATGAGAGTAGTGAGTACAGCATTATTGTGAAAGTAGTGAGTACAGGAGTACAGTGAGTAGTGCGTACAACCGTATTGTGAGAGTAGTGAGTACAGCAGTATTGTTACTGTAGTGAGTACAGCAGTATTGTGACAGTAGGGATTACAGCAATATTATGACAGTAGTGAGTACAGCAGTATTGTGAGTGTAGTGAGTGAAGCTGTATTGTTTGAGCAGTGAGTGCAGCATTATTTTGAGTGTAATGCAGTATTGAGACATTAGTGAATACAGCAATATTGTGAAAGTAGTGAGTACAGCAATATTGAGACAGAAGTGAGTACAGCAATATTGTGAGTGTAGTGAGTAAAGCAGTTTTGTGACAGTGGTGAGTACAGCAGTATTGTGACAATAGTGATTAGAGCAGTATTGTGTCAGTAGTGAGCACAGCATTTTTGTGACAGTAGTTCATACAGCAATATTGTGAGTGCAGTGAGTACAACAGCATTAAGACAGTAGTGAGTAAAGGACTATTGTGACAGTAGTGTGTACATCATTGTTGTCAGAGTAGTGCCTACAAAGGTATTGTGAGAGTAGTGAGTACAGCAGTATTGTGACAGTAGTGAGTACAGCAATATTGAGACAGTAGTGAGTAACGCTGTATTGTGAGAGTAGTGAGTATAGAAGTACAGTGTGAGTAGTGAATACAACAGTATTGTGAGAGTAGTGAGTACAGTAGTATTGTTACTGTAGTGAGTACAGCAGTATTGTGACAGTAGGGATTGCAGCAATATTGTGACCTTAGTGAGTACAGGAGTATTTTGTCAGTAGTAAATACAGCAGTATTATTTGAGTAGTGAGAGCAGCAGTATTATAAGAGTATGGCAGTATTTAGACAGTAGTGAGTACAGCAGTATTGAGAGGATAGTGAGTACAGGAGTACAGTGTGAGCAGTGAGTACAACAGTATTGTGAGAGTAGTGAGTAAAGCAGTATTGTGACAGTAGTGAGTACAGCAGTATTCTGAGAGTAGTGAGTACAGCATTATTGTGAAAGTAGTGAGTACAGCTGTATGTGACAGTAGTGAGTACAGCAGTATTGTGACAGTTGTGATTTGAGAATTATTGTGACAGTGGTGAGTACAGCAGTACTGTGACAGTAGTGAATACAGCAGTATTGTGAGAGTAGTGAGTACAGCTGTATTGTGACAGTAGTGAGTACAGACATCATGTGACAGTAGTGAGTACAGCAGTATTGTGACAGTAGTGAGTACAGACATATTGTGACAGTAGTAAGTACAGCAGTATTGTGAGAGTAGCGAGTACATCTGTATTTCAACAGAAGTGAGTACAGCAGTATAGTGACTGTAGAGAGTACAGCAGTATTGTGACAGTAGTGAATACAGCAGTATTGAGAGGGTAGTGAATACAGCAGGATTGAGAGTGTAGTGATTATAGCGGTATTGTGAGAGTAGGGAGTACAGCAGTATTGTGAGAGTAGTGAGTACATCAGTATTGTGACAGTAGTGAGTACATTAGTATCGTGACAGTAGTGAGTAGAGCTGTATTGTGAGAGTAGTGAGTGCAGCAATATTGTGAGAGTAGTGAGTACTGCAGTATTGAGACAGTTGTGAATACAGCAGTATTGTGACAGTAGTGAGTACAGCAGTATTGAGACAGTAATAAGTACAGCAGCATTATGAGATTAGTGAGTACAACATTAGTGTAACACTATTGGGAACAGCAATATTGAGACAACAGTGAGTACAGCAGTATTGAGAAAATAGTGAGTAGAGCAGTAATGTGAGAGTAGTGAGTACAGCAGTACTGTGAAAGTAGTGAGTACAGCAGTATTGTGAGAGTAGTGAGTACAACAGTATTGTGAGAATAGTGAGGACAGCAGTATAGTGACAGTAGTGAGTACAGCATTAGTGTGACAATAGTGAGTACATCAGTTTTGTGAGAGTAGTGAGTACAGAGCTATTGTGACAGTAGTGAGTCCAGCAGAATTGTGACAGTAGTGAGTATATCAGTGTTGTGCATCTAGCGCATACTGAAGTATTGTGAGAGTAGCGAGTACAGTAGTATTGTGAGAGTAGTGAGTACAGAAGTATTACGACAGTAGTGTGTACAGTAGTATTGTGAAAGTAGTGAGTACAGCTGTAGAGGCAGTAGTGAGTAGAGCAGTATTGTGTCAGTAGTGAGTACATCAGTGTTGTGAGAGTAGTGAGTACAGCAGTATTGTGACAGTAGTGAGTACAGCAGTATTGTGTCAATATTGAATACATAGACATAGAAACATAGAAGATAGGAGCAGGAGTAGGCCATTTGGCCCCTCGAGCCTGTTCCGCCATTTAATGAGATCATGGCTGATTATCCAAATTCAGTACCCTGTCCCTGCTGTCTCCCCATATCCCTTGATCCCTTTAGCCTTAAGAAATATATCTAACTCCTTCTTGAATATATTTAATGAATTGGCCTCCACTGCCTTCTGTGGTAGAGAATTCCACAGGTTCACCACTCTCTGGGTGAAGAAATTCCTCCTCATCTCTGTCCTAAATAGCTTACCCCTTATCTTTAGACGGTGACCCCTGGTTCTGGACTCCCCCGCCATTGGGAACATCCTTCCTGCATCTAGTCTGTCTAGTCCTGTTAGAATTTTATAAGTTTCAATGAGATCCCCTCTCATTCTTCTAAACTCTAGCAAATATAAGCCTAATCAACCCAATCTCTCTCCATATGTCATTCCTGCCATCCCAGGTATCAGTCTGGTGAATCTTCGCTGCACTCCCTCCATGGCAAGAACATCTTTCCTCAGATAAGGCGACCAAAACTGCACACAATACTCAAGGTGTGGTCTCACAGCAGTATTGTGACAGTAGTGAGTACTACAGTATTGTGACAGTAATGATTACAGCAGTATTGTTTCAATATTGAATAGGTCAGTATGGTGACAGTAATGAGTATAGCAATATTGTGAGAGAAGTGAGTACAGCAGTATTGTGAGTGTAGTGAGTACAACAGTATTCTGAGAGTAGTGAGCACAGAAGTATTGTGATAGTAGTGAGTACATCAGTATTGTGAGAGTAGCAATTACAACATTATTGTGAGACTAGTGAGTACAGCAGTATTCTGAGAGCAGAGTACAGAAGTATTGGGATAGTAGTGAGTACAGCAGTATTGTGATAGTAGTGAGTACAGCAGTATTGGGACAGTAGTGAGTAATGCAGTATTGTGACAGTAGTGAGTACAGCAGTATTGAGAGAGTCGTGAGTACAGCAGTATTGTGAGAGTAGCGAGTATAACAAAATTGTGAGACTAGCGAGTACAACAGTATTGTGCATGTAGTGAGTACAGCAGTATTGCGATAGTAGTGAGTACAGCAGCTTTGTGACAGTAGTGAATATGGCAGTATGGTGAAAGTAATGTGTATAGCAGTATTGTGTCAGTAGTGAGTAGAGCAGAATTATGAGAGTACTGTGTACAGCAGCGGCGAGACAGTAGTGAGTACAGCAGTATTGAGAAAGTAGTGAGCAAAGCAGTATTGTGGCAGTAGTGAGTACAGCAGCATAGTGACAGCTGAGATTAAACAGTATTGAGACAGTAGTGAGTAGAATGGTATTGAGAGGGTAGCGAGTACAGCAGTATTGTGAAAGTAGTGAGTACAGCAGTATTGTGAGAGTAGTGAGTGCAGCAGTATTGTGACTGTAGTGAGTACAGCAGTATGGTGACAGTAATGAGTATAACAGCATTGTGTCAGTAGTGAATACAGCCTTATTGTGAGAGTAGTGAGTACAGCAGTATTGTGACAGTAGTGAGTACAGCAGCATTATGAGAGTAGTGTGTACAACACAGTGAGACAGTAGTGTATACAGCATTAGTGTGACACTAGTGAGTACATCAGTGTACTGGGAGTACCAACTACAGAAGTATTATGAGAGAAGTGAGTCCAGTTGAATTGTGACAGTAATGAGTACATCAATGTTGTGAGATTAGCAAGTACAACATATTGTGAGAGTAGTGAGTACAGAAGTATTTTGATAGTAGTGAGTACATCAGTATTGTGAGAGTGGTGAGTACAGCAGTGTTGTGACAGTAGTGAGTACAGCAGTGTTGTGACAGTAGTAAGCACAGCAGTATTGTGCCAGTAGTGAGTGCAGCAGTATTGTTAGAGTAGTGAGTAAAGCAGTATTGTGACAGTAGTGAGCACAGCAGTATTTAGACAGTAGTGAGTAAAGCAGTATTGTGACAGTAGTAAGCACAGCAGTATTGAGACAGTAGTGAGTACAGCAGTATTGAGACAGTTGTGAATACAGTGGTATTGTGAATGTAGTGAGTACAGCAGTATTGAGAATGTCCTGAGTACAGTAATATTGTGAGAGTAGTGTGTACAGCAGTATTGAGAGTAGTGAGTACAACAAAATTGTGAGACTAGTGAGTACAATAGTATTGTGAGTGTAGTGAGTACAGCGGTATTGTGAAAGTAGTGAGTACAGCAGTATTAAGAGAGTTCTGAGTACAGCAGTATTGTGAGAGTAGCAAGTGCAACAAAGTTGTGAGACTAGTGAGGAAAAAGGAAGACATGTCGGAAGCATTAGTATGGAAGGTGGCATCGTCAGAGCAGATGCGGCGGAGACAGAGAAACTGGGACATGCTTCCGACATGTCTTCCTTTTTCCTCAACCGAGGATTCCCCGCTACTGTGGTTGACACGACCCTTGACCGTGTCCGTTCTATTTCCCGCATTTCTGATCTCACCCCTTCCCCTCCCTTCCGGAACCACAATAGGGTTCCGCTTGTCCTCACCTTTCATCCCACCAGCCTCCACATTCAATGGATCATCCTCCGCCATTTCCACCACCTCCAGCGTGTTCGCACCACCAAACACATCTTCCCCATACCTCCCGTTTCAGCATTCCGAAGGGACTGCCCCCTCTGCGACACCCTGGTCCACTCCTCTATCACCCCCAACACCCCTTCCCCTTCGCCCGGCACCTTCCCGTGCAAACGCAGGAGATGCAGCACATGTCCTTTTACCTTCACCCTTCCCACTGTCCAGGGCCCCAAACACTCCTTCCAGGTGAAACAGTGATTTACTTGTACTTCTTGCAATTTAATATACTGTATTCGCTGCTCACGATGCAGTCTCATCTACATTGGGGAGACCAAACACAGATTGGTTGACCGCTTTGTGAAGCATAAGAACATAAGAAATAGGAGCAGGAGTAGGCCAATCGGCCCCTCGAGCCTGCTCTGCCATTCAATAAGATAATGGCTGATCTGATCCTAACCTCAAATCTACTTTCACTCTCCATCCCACCCGAACCCATGTGATCTCCCGGGAGAGGCGAAAAACCAGAAAAAACCCAATGGCCAATTTGGGAGAAAAAATCTGGGAAATTCCTCTCCGACCCATCTAGGTGATCGAAACTCGTCCAGGAGATCACTCTGTCCCTGTATTTCCTGCAGTACTTACCTCCGTTCAGTCCGTAAGGGTGACCCCAAGCTTCCAGTCACCTGTCACTTTAATTCTCCGCTCCACTCCCACTCTGACATCACCGTCCTCAGCCTTTTGCATTGTTCCACTGAAGCTCAGCGTAAGCTCGAGGAACAGCGCCTCATCTTTCGATTAGGCACTTTACAGCCTTCTGGACTCAACATAGAGTTCAACAATTTCAGACCATAACCTCGGCCCCTATCTTTTTTCCCCATTTATTTTTTTTCCTCTCTCTCTCTCTCTCTCACATGGCAGCTGTCTTTCATTCTGCCCGTGCCATTTACACTTCATCTAGAGCCATCTTTTGTTACTTAAGTTGTCCCATTGCCATCTCCTTCTGCCTTGCACCATCTCTTAATCTCTCAATGTCTCTTAAACTTTCCTGCCTTCCATCCTATCACAGACCTTCCCTTTTGTTCATTCCTCCCCTCCCCCCTTTCCCTGCCCCTGCACTTGTTTAAAAACCTGTTCCATCTCCAGCTTTTTCCAGTTCTGACGAAGGGTCATCGACCTGAAACCTTAACTCTGTTTCTCTCTCCACAGATGCTGCCTGACCTGCTGAGTATTTCCAGCATTTTCTGTTTTTATTTCAGATTTCCAGCATCTGGTTTTGTAATATTCTGAGACTAGTGAGTACAACAGTATTGTGAGAATAGTGAGTACAGCAGTATAGTGACAGTAGTGAGTACAGCAGTATGGTGAAAGTAATGAGCAAGCAGTATTGTGTCAGTAGTGAGTACATCAGTGTTGTAAGAGTAGTGAGTACAGCAGTATTTGGACAGTAGTGAGTACAGCAGTATTGTGTCAATATTGAATACAGCATTATTGTGACAGTAGTGAGTACTACAGTATTGTGACAGGACCAGGACCTCAAACCCGGCACTAAGTTCATGGTCTACAGGGCAGCAGTGATACCCGCCCTGCTGTATGCCTCAGAGACATGGACCATGTACAGCCGGCACCTCAAAGCACTGGAAAGGTACCACCAATGCTGCCTCTGCAAGATCCTGCAAATCCATTGGCAGGATAGGCACACCAACGTCAGTGTTCTTGCTCAGGCCAACATCACCAGCATTGAAGCTCTGACCATGCTCAATCAGCTCCGATGGATGGGTCACATTGTCCGCATGCCCGATACGAGACTCCCAAAACAAGCGCTCTACTCGGAGCTCCGGCACGGCAAGAGCGCCCCAGGTGGGCAGAGGAAACGCTTCAAGGACACCCTCAAAGCCTCCTTGAAAAAGTGTAACATCCCCACCGACACCTGGGAATCCCTGGCCCAAGACCGCACAAAGTGGAGGAGAAGCATCCGGGAAGGCGCTGAACACCTTGAGTCTCTTCGCCGGGAGCAAGCGGAAGCCAAGCGCAGGCAGCGCAAGGAGTGCACATCAACCTAAGCACCCGACCCACCCGCCCCTTCAACCACCATCTGCCCCACCTGTGACAGAGACTGTAGGTCCCGCATTGGACTAATCAGTCACCTGCAAACTCATTTTTAATGTGGAAGCAAGTCATCCTCAGTTCCGAGGGACTGGCTAAGAAGAAGGAGAAGGATTGTGACAGTAATGCGTACAGCAGTATTGTGTCAATATTGAATACAGCAGTATGGTGACAGTAATGAGTATAGCAATATTGTGAGAGCAGTGAGTACAGAAGTATTGTGATAGTAGTGAGTATAGCAGTATTGTGATAGTAGTGAGTACAGCAGTATTGTGACAGTAGTGTGCACAGCAGTATGGTTGCCAGTAATGAGTATAGCAGTATTGTGTCAGTAGCGAATACAGCATTGTTGTGTGAGTAGTGATTCCAGCAGAATTGTGACAGTAGTGAGTACATCAATGTTGTGAGAGTAGCAAGTACAGAAGTATTCTGATAGTAGCAAGTACATTATTATTGTGAGAATCGTGAGTACATCAGTATTGTGCCAGTAGTGAATACAGTGGTATTGTGAGACAAGTGCATAAAGCAGTAATGTGACAGTAGTGAGTACATCTGTATTGAGAGAGTAGTGAGTACAGCAGTATTGTGGGAGTAGTGAGTACAGCAGTATTATGGGAGTAGTGAGTACAGCAGTATTGTGGCAGTAGTGAGTACAGCAGTATTGTGGCAGTAGTGAGTACAGCAGTATTGTGGCAGCAGTGAGTACAGCAGTATTGTGGCAGTAGTGAGTACAGCAGTATTGTGGCAGTAGTGAGTACAGCAGTATTGTGAGAGTAGTGAGCACAGCAGTATTGTGAGAGTAGTGAGTACAGCAGTATTGTGACAATAGTGAGTACAGCAGTATTGTGAGAGTAGTGGGTGCAGCAGTATTGTGTCAGTAGTGAGTACAGCAGTATTAAGACAGTAGTGAGTACAGCAGTATTGTGAGAGTAGTGGATACAGCAGTATTGTGTCAGTAGTGAGTACAGCAGTATTAAGACAGTAGTGAGTACAGCAGTATATTGACAGTAGTGAGTACAGCAGTATTGTGAGAGTAGTGAGTACAGCAGTATTGTGAGAGTAGTGAGTACAGCAGTATTGTGAGAGTAGTGAGTTTGGCAGTATTGTGAGAGTAGTGAGTTCAGCAGTATTGTGAGAGTAGTGAGTACAGCAGTATTGTGAGAGTAGTGAGTTCAGCAGTATTGTGAGAGTACTGAGTACAGCAGTATTGTGACAGTAGTGTGCACAGCAGTATGGTTGCCAGTAATGAGTATAGCAGTATTGTGTCAGTAGCGAATACAGCATTGTTGTGTGAGTAGTGATTCCAGCAGAATTGTGACAGTAGTGAGTACATCAATGTTGTGAGAGTAGCAAGTACAGAGGTATTCTGATAGTAGCAAGTACATTATTATTGTGAGAATCGTGAGCACATCAGTTTTGTGCCAGTAGTGAATACAGTGGTATTGTGAGACAAGTGCATAAAGCAGTAATGTGACAGTAGTGAGTACATCTGTATTGAGAGAGTAGTGAGTACAGCAGTATTGTGGCAGTAGTGAGTACAGCAGTATTGTGGCAGTAGTGAGTACAGCAGTATTGTGGCAGTAGTGAGTACAGCAGTATTGTGGCAGTAGTGAGTACAGCAGTATTGTGGCAGTAGTGAGTACAGCAGCATTGTGAGAGTAGTGAGTACAGCAGTATTGTGAGAGTAGTGAGTACAGCAGTATTGTGACAATAGTGAGTACAGCAGTATTGTGAGAGTAGTGGGTACAGCAGTACTGTGTCAGTAGTGAGTACAGCAGTATTAAGACAGTAGTGAGTACAGCAGTATTGTGTCAGTAGTGAGTACAGCAGTATTGTGAGAGTAGTGAGTACAGCAGTATTGTGAGAGTAGTGAGTACAGCAGTATTGTGAGAGTAGTGAGTTTGGCAGTATTGTGAGAGTAGTGAGTACAGCAGTATTGTGAGAGTAGTGAGCACAGCAGTATTGTGAGAGTAGTGAGTTTGGCAGTATTGTGAGAGTAGTGAGTTCAGCAGTATTGTGAGAGTAGTGAGTACAGCAGTATTGTGAGAGTAGTGAGTTCAGCAGTATTGAGGGGGGAGTGAGTTCAGCAGTATTGAGAGGGGAGTGAGTTCAGCAGTATTGAGAGGGGAGTGAGTTCAGCAGTATTGAGGGGGGAGTGAGTTCAGCAGTATTGAGTGGGGAGTGAGTTCAGCAGTATTGAGAGGGGAGTGAGTTCAGCAGTATTGAGAGGGGAGTGAGTTCAGCAGTATTGAGGGGGGAGTGAGTTCAGCAGTATTGAGGGGGGAGTGAGTTCAGCAGTATTGAGAGGGGAGTGAGTTCAGCAGTATTGAGTGGGGAGTACGTTCAGCAGTATTGAGTGGGGAGTGCGTTCAGCAGTATTGAGAGGGGAGTGAGTTCAGCAGTATTGTGAGAGTAGAGAGTTCAGCAGTATTGAGAGGGGAGTGAGTTCAGCAGTATTGAGAGGGGAGTGAGTTCAGCAGTATTGAGAGGGGAGTGAGTTCAGCAGTATTGAGAGGGGAGTGAGTTCAGCAGTATTGAGAGGGGAGTGAGTTCAGCAGTATTGAGGGGGGAGTGAGTTCAGCAGTATTGAGAGGGGAGTGAGATCAGCAGTATTGAGAGGGGAGTGAGTTCAGCAGTATTGAGAGGGGAGTGGGTTCAGCAGTATTGAGAGGGGAGTGAGTTCAGCAGTGTTGAGAGGGGAGTGAGTTCAGCAGTATTGAGAGGGGAGTGAGTTCAGCAGTATTGAGGGGGGAGTGAGTTCAGCAGTATTGAGAGGGGAGTGAGTTCAGCAGTATTGAGAGGGGGAGTGTGTTCAGCAGTATTGAGAGGGGAGTGAGTTCAGCAGTATTGAGAGGGGAGTGAGTTCAGCAGTATTGAGGGGGGAGTGAGTTCAGCAGTATTGAGGGGGGAGTGAGTTCAGCAGTATTGAGAGGGGAGTGAGTTCAGCAGTATTGAGTGGGGAGTACGTTCAGCAGTATTGAGTGGGGAGTGCGTTCAGCAGTATTGAGAGGGGAGTGAGTTCAGCAGTATTGTGAGAGTAGAGAGTTCAGCAGTATTGAGAGGGGAGTGAGTTCAGCAGTATTGAGAGGGGAGTGAGTTCAGCAGTATTGAGAGGGGAGTGAGTTCAGCAGTATTGAGAGGGGAGTGAGTTCAGCAGTATTGAGAGGGGAGTGAGTTCAGCAGTATTGAGGGGGGAGTGAGTTCAGCAGTATTGAGAGGGGAGTGAGATCAGCAGTATTGAGAGGGGAGTGAGTTCAGCAGTATTGAGAGGGGAGTGGGTTCAGCAGTATTGAGAGGGGAGTGAGTTCAGCAGTGTTGAGAGGGGAGTGAGTTCAGCAGTATTGAGAGGGGAGTGAGTTCAGCAGTATTGAGGGGGGAGTGAGTTCAGCAGTATTGAGAGGGGAGTGAGTTCAGCAGTATTGAGAGGGGAGTGTGTTCAGCAGTATTGAGAGGGGAGTGAGTTCAGCAGTATTGAGAGGGGAGTGAGTTCAGCAGTATTGAGAGGGGAGTGTGTTCAGCAGTATTGAGAGGGGAGTGAGTTCAGCAGTATTGAGAGGGGAGTGAGTTCAGCAGTATTGTGAGGGGAGTGAGTTCAGCAGTATTGAGAGGGGAGTGAGTTCAGCATTATTGAGAGGGGAGTGAGTTCAGCAGTATTGAGTGGGGAGTGAGTTCAGCAGTATTGAGTGGGGAGTGGGTTCAGCAGTATTGAGTGGGGAGTGAGTTCAGCAGTATTGAGTGGGGAGTGAGTTCAGCAGTATTGAGAGGGGAGTGAGTTCAGCAGTATTGAGAGGGGAGTGAGTTCAGCAGTATTGAGTGGGGAGTGAGTTCAGCAGTATTGAGTGGGGAGTGAGTTCAGCAGTATTGAGTGGGGAGTGAGTTCAGCAGTATTGAGTGGGGAGTGGGTTCAGCAGTATTGAGAGGGGAGTGAGTTCAGCAGTATTGAGAGGGGAGTGAGTTCAGCAGTATTGAGTGGGGAGTGAGTTCAGCAGTATTGAGAGGGGAGTGAGTTCAGCAGTATTGAGTGGGGAGTGAGTTCAGCAGTATTGAGTGGGGAGTGAGTTCAGCAGTATTGAGTGGGGAGTGGGTTCAGCAGTATTGAGTGGGGAGTGAGTTCAGCAGTATTGAGTGGGGAGTGAGTTCAGCAGTATTGAGTGGGGAGTGAGTTCAGCAGTATTGAGAGGGGAGTGAGTTCAGCAGTATTGAGTGGGGAGTGAGTTCAGCAGTATTGAGAGGGGAGTGAGTTCAGCAGTATTGAGTGGGGAGTGGGTTCAGCAGTATTGAGTGGGGAGTGAGTTCAGCAGTATTGAGTGGGGAGTGAGTTCAGCAGTATTGAGTGGGGAGTGAGTTCAGCAGTATTGAGAGGGGAGTGAGTTCAGCAGTATTGAGTGGGGAGTGAGTTCAGCAGTATTGAGTGGGGAGTGGGTTCAGCAGTATTGAGTGGGGAGTGAGTTCAGCAGTATTGAGAGGGGAGTGAGTTCAGCAGTATTGAGAGGGGAGTGAGTTCAGCAGTATTGAGAGGGGAGTGAGTTCAGCAGTATTGAGAGGGGAGTGAATTCAGCAGTATTGAGTGGGGAGTGGGTTCAGCAGTATTGAGTGGGGAGTGAGTTCAGCAGTATTGAGTGGGGAGTGAGTTCAGCAGTATTGAGAGGGGAGTGAGTTCAGCAGTATTGAGAGGGGAGTGAGTTCAGCAGTATTGAGAGGGGAGTGAGTTCAGCAGTATTGAGAGGGGAGTGGGTTAAGAAATAACAACATCAGAAAAAGGAGCAGGAATAGGCTACTTTGCCCCGTCGAGCCTGCTCCGCCATTTAATAAGATCATGGCTGATCTTGGGCTCAAAGCCACTTCCCTGTCCACTCCCCATAATCGTTCATTCCCTTATCTTGCAAAAATCTGCCTATCTCCACCTTAAATGTATTTAATGACCCAGCCTCCACAGCTCTCTGGGGCAGAGAATTCCACAGATTTACGACCCTCTGAGAGAAGAAATTCCTCCTCATCTCAGTTCTAAAAGGGCGACCCTTTGTTCTGAAACTATGCCCCCGAGTTCTAGATTCCCCCACGAGGGGAAACTTCCTCTCTGCATCTAACTTGTCGAGCCCCCTCAGTATCTTATATGTTTCAATAAGATCACCTCTCATTCTTCTAAATTCCAATGAGTATAGGCCCAACCTGCTCAACCTTTCTTCATAAGTCAACCCCCTCATCTCAGGAATCAACCGAGTGAATCGTCTCTGAACTGCCACCAATGCAAGTATATCCTTTCTTAAATAAGGAGACCAAAACTGTACACAGTACACCAGGTGTGGTCTCACCAATACCCTGTACAGTTGTAGCAGGACTTCCCTGCTTTTATACTCCAACCCCCTTGCTATAAAGGCCAAAATTCCATTTGTCTTTTTGATTACTTGCTGTACCTGCATGCTAACTTTTTGTGTTTCATGCACAAGGACCCCCAGGTCCCTCTGAACTGTAGCATTTTGTAATGTGTCTCCATTTAAATAATCATTTGTTTTTTAAATTTTCCTGCCAAAGTGGATAACCTCGCACGTTTCCACATTATACTCCATCTGCCAAATGTTTGCCCACTCACTTAGCCTGCCTATATCCCTTTGCAGATTCTTTGAGTCCTCTGCACAACATGCTTTCCCACCCATCTTTGGATCATCTGCAAACTTGGCTACATTACACTCGGTCCCTTTATCCAAGTCATTAATGTAGATTTTAAGTAGTTGAGGCCCCAGCACCGAGCCCTGTGGCACCCCACTAGTTACCGTTTGCCAACTGGAAAATGACCCATTTATCCCGACTCTCTGCTTTCTGTTAGTCAGCCAATTCTCTATCCATGCTAATATATTACCCCCAACTCTGTGAGCTCTTATCTAATACAGTAACCTTTCAGGTGGCAGTATAGAGAGGGTAGTGAGTTCAGTGGTGTTGAGAATGGATGGAGTTCAGCAGTATTGAGAGGTGAGTGAGTTCAGCAGTATTGAGAATGGATGGAGTTCAGCAGTATTGAGAGGTGAGTGAATTCAGCAGTATTGAGAGGGGAGTGAGTTCAGTAGTATTGAGAGGGGAGTGAGTTCAGCAGTATTGAGAGGGGAGTGAGTTCAGCAGTATTGAGAGGGGAGTGAGTTCAGCAGTATTGAGAGGTGAGTGAGTTCAGCAGTATTGAGAGGGGAGTGAGTTCAGCAGTATTGAGAGGGGAGTGTGTTCAGCAGTATTGAGGGGGGAGTGAGTTCAGCAGTATTGAGAGGGGAGTGAGTTCAGCAGTATTGAGAGGGGAGTGAGTTCAGCAGTATTGAGAGGGGAGTGAGTTCAGCAGTATTGAGAGGGGAGTGAATTCAGCAGTATTGAGAGGGGAGTGAGTTCAGCAGTATTGAGAGGTGAGTGAGTTCAGCAGTATTGAGGGGGGAGTGAGTTCAGCAGTATTGAGAGGGGAGTGAGTTCAGCAGTATTGAGGGGGGAGTGAGTTCAGCAGTATTGAGAGGGGAGTGAGTTCAGCAGTATTGAGAGGGGAGTGAGTTCAGCAGTATTGAGAGGGGGGTGAGTTCAGCAGTATTGAGAGGGGAGTGAGTTCAGCAGTATTGAGAGGGGAGTGAGTTCAGCAATATTGAGAGGGGGGTGAGTTCAGCAATATTGAGAGGGGTGTGAGTTCAGCAGTATTGAGGGGGGAGTGAGTTCAGCAGTATTGAGAGGGGAGTGATTTCAGCAGTATTGAGAGGGGAGTGAGTTCAGCAGTATTGAGGGGGGAGTGAGTTCAGCAGTATTGAGAGGGGAGTGAGTTCAGCAGTATTGAGAGGGGAGTGAGTTCAGCAGTATTGAGAGGGGAGTGGGTTAAGAAATAACAACATAAGAAAAAGGAGCAGGAATAGGCTACTTTGCCCCGTCGAGCCTGCTTCGCCATTTAATAAGATCATGGCTGATCTTGGGCTCAAAGCCACTTCCCTGTCCACTCCCCATAACCGTTCACTCCCTTATCTTGCAAAATCTGTCTATCTCCACCTTAAATGTATTTAATGACCCAGCCTCCACAGCTCTCTGGGGCAGAGAATTCCACAGATTTACGACCCTCTGAGAGAAGAAATTCCTCCTCATCTCAGTTCTAAAAGGGCGACCCTTTGTTCTGAAACTATGCCCCCGAGTTCTAGATTCCCCCACGAGGGGAAACTTCCTCTTTGCATCTAACTTGTCAAGCCCCCTCAGTATCTTATATGTTTCAATAAGATCACCTCTCATTCTTCTAAATTCCAATGAGTATAGGCCCAACCTGCTCAACCTTTCTTCATAAGTCAACCCCCTCATCTCAGGAATCAAACGTGTGAATCGTCTCTGAACTGCCACCAAAGCAAATATATCCTTTCTTAAATAAGGAGACCAAAACTGTACACAGTACACCAGGTGTGGTCTCACCAATACCCTGTACAGTTGTAGCAGGACTTCCCTGCTTTTATACTCCAACCCCCTTGCTATAAAGGCCAAAATTCCATTTGTCTTTTTGATTACTTGCTGTACCTGCATGCTAACTTTTTGTGTTTCATGCACAAGGACCCCCAGGTCCCTCTGAACTGTAGCATTTTGTAATGTGTCTCCATTTAAATAATCATTTGTTTTTTAAATTTTCCTGCCAAAGTGGATAACCTCGCACGTTCCCACATTATACTCCATTTGCCAAATGTTTGCCCACTCACTTAGCCTGCCTATATCCCTTTGCAGATTCTTTGAGTCCTCTGCACAACATGCTTTCCCACCCATCTTTGGATCATCAGCAAACTTGGCTACATTACACTCGGTCCCTTTATCCAAGTCATTAATGTAGATTTTAAGTAGTTGAGGCCCCAGCACCGATCCCTGTGGCACCCCACTAGTTACCGTTTGCCAACTGGAAAATGACCCATTTATCCCGACTCTCTGCTTTCTGTTAGTCAGCCAATTCTCTATCCATGCTAATATATTACCCCCAACTCTGTGAGCTCTTATCTAATACAGTAACCTTTCAGGTGGCAGTATAGAGAGGGTAGTGAGTTCAGTGGTGTTGAGAATGGATGGAGTTCAGCAGTATTGAGAGGTGAGTGAGTTCAGCAGTGTTGAGAATGGATGGAGTTCAGCAGTATTGAGAGGTGAGTGAGTTCAGCAGTATTGAGAGGGGAGTGAGTTCAGCAGTATTGAGAGGGGAGTGGGTTCAGCAGTATTGAGAGGGGAGTGAGTTCAGCAGTATTGAGTGGGGAGTGAGTTCAGCAGTATTGAGTGGGGAGTGAGTTCAGCAGTATTGAGTGGGGAGTGAGTTCAGCAGTATTGAGTGGGGAGTGAGTTCAGCAGTATTGAGAGGGGAGTGAGTTCAGCAGTATTGAGTCGGGAGTGAGTTCAGCAGTATTGAGAGGGGAGTGAGTTCAGCAGTGTTGAGAGGGTAGTGAGTTCAGCAGTATTGAGAGGGGAGTGAGTTCAGCAGTATTGAGAGGGGAGTTAGTTCAGCAATATTGAGAGGGGGGTGAGTTCAGCAGTATTGAGAGGGGAGTGAGTTCAGCAGCATTGAGAGGGGAGTGAGTTCAGCAGTATTGAGGGGGGAGTGAGTTCAGCAGTATTGAGAGGGGAGTGAGTTCAGCAGTATTGAGAGGGGAGTGGGTTCAGCAGTATTGAGAGGGGAGTGTGTTCAGCAGTATTGAGAGGAGAGTGAGTTCAGCAGTATTGAGAGGGGAGTGGGTTCAGCAGTATTGAGAGGGGAGTGAGTTCAGCAGTATTGAGAGGTGAGTGAGTTCAGCAGTATTGAGAGGGGAGTGAGTTCAGCAGTATTGAGAGGGGAGTGAGTTCAGCAGTATTGAGAGGGGAGTGGGTTCAGCAGTATTGAGAGGGGAGTGAGTTCAGCAGTATTGAGTGGGGAGTGAGTTCAGCAGTATTGAGTGGGGAGTGAGTTCAGCAGTATTGAGTGGGGAGTGAGTTCAGCAGTATTGAGTGGGGAGTGAGTTCAGCAGTATTGAGAGGGGAGTGAGTTCAGCAGTATTGAGTCGGGAGTGAGTTCAGCAGTATTGAGAGGGGAGTGAGTTCAGCAGTATTGAGAGGGTAGTGAGTTCAGCAGTATTGAGAGGGGAGTGAGTTCAGCAGTATTGAGAGGGGAGTTAGTTCAGCAATATTGAGAGGGGGGTGAGTTCAGCAGTATTGAGAGCGGAGTGAGTTCAGCAGTATTGAGAGGGGAATGAGTTCAGCAGTATTGAGAGGGGAGTGAGTTCAGCAGTATTGAGAGGGGAATGAGTTCAGCAGTATTGAGTGGGGAGTGAGTTCAGCAGTATTGAGAGGGGAATGAGTTCAGCAGTATTGAGTGGGGAGTGAGTTCAGCAGTATTGAGAGGGGAGTGAGTTCAGCAGTATTGAGAGGGGAGTGAGTTCAGCAGTATTGAGAGGGGAGTGAGTTCAGCAGTATTGAGAGGGGAATGAGTTCAGCAGTATTGAGTGGGGAGTGAGTTCAGCAGTATTGAGAGGGTAGTAAGTTCAGCAGTATTGAGAGGGGAATGAGTTCAGCAGTATTGAGTGGGGAGTGAGTTCAGCAGTATTGAGAGGGGAATGAGTTCAGCAGTATTGAGTGGGGAGTGAGTTCAGCAGTATTGAGAGGGGAGTGAGTTCAGCAGTATTGAGTGGGGAGTGAGTTCAGCAGTATTGAGTGGGGAGTGAGTTCAGCAGTATGGAGAGGGGAGTGAGTTCAGCAGTATTGAGTGGGGAGTGAGTTCAGCAGTATTGAGTGGGGAGTGAGTTCAGCAGTATGGAGAGGGGAGTGAGTTCAGCAGTATTGAGTGGGGAGTGAGTTCAGCAGTATTGCGTGGGGCGTGAGTTCAGCAGTATTGAGTGGGGAGTGAGTTCAGCAGTATTGAGAGGGGAGTGAGTTCAGCAGTATTGAGAGGGGAGTGAGTTCAGCAGTATTGAGAGGGGAGTGAGTTCAGCAGTATTGAGAGGGGAGTGAGTTCAGCAGTATTGAGAGGGGAGTGAGTTCAGCAGTATTGAGTGGGGAGTGAGTTCAGCAGTATTGAGTGGGGAGTGAGTTCAGCAGTATTGAGTGGGGAGTGAGTTCAGCAGTATTGAGAGGGGAGTGAGTTCAGCAGTATTGAGAGAGGAGTGAGTTCAGCAGTATTGAGAGAGGGGAGTGAGTTCAGCAGTATTGAGAGGGGTGTGAGTTCAGCAGTATTGAGAGGGGAGTGAGTTCAGCAGTATTGAGAGGGGAGTGAGTTCAGCAGTATTGAGAGGGGAGTGAGTTCAGCAGTATTGAGAGGGGAGTGTGTTCAGCAGTATTGAGTGGGGAGTGAGTTCAGCAGTATTGAGAGGGGAGTGAGTTCAGCCGTATTGAGAGGGGAGTGAGTTCAGCAGTATTGAGTGGGGAGTGAGTTCAGCAGTATTGAGAGGGGAGTGAGTTCAGCAGTATTGAGTGGGGAGTGAGTTCAGCAGTATTGAGAGGGGAGTGTGTTCAGCAGTATTGAGTGGGGAGTGAGTTCAGCAGTATTGAGTGGGGAGTGAGTTCAGCAGTATTGAGAGGGGAGTGTGTTCAGCAGTATTGAGAGGGGAGTGAGTTCAGCATTATTGAGTGGGGAGTGAGTTCAGCAGTATTGAGAGAGGAGTGAGTTCAGCAGTATTGTAAGAACGGCAGACTGCAAGAAACAGTTGCACTGTGGAGCTGCAGGCGAAAGTCTTTAATTAAACCTACCAGCGGGGATTGCTGGCCTTTACTTGTACCTTATTGTACCGCCGCGCATCATTTAAAGACCCTCTATCTGTGTCTCTTCCCCTCCTCCCATTCAAAGAGGCGTCTCAACATTACTCGAGTCCACAACGCACCTGGGAGATGGCGCAGTTGAAAATTGGAATCGGGGCTGTTAATCCGGTTCCTCCACCTCAGTCACAATCGTTTCCTCAACTACTAAATGAACTCTTCCTTTCTTTTAGCCTTTACTGAAACACACGTCAAGTTCTGGGCTGCACTGTCAGTGGTGTATCCACAGGGACAGGGACCAGTACTTTGAGCTGTTCGACACGTTTCCCCGTGGGGTATGTAATTATTTAGAATGAAATTGCTGACATATAGTTTCCAAGAGGAAACACATCACTGTTACACAAGTCAGGTTTAACATACACGGTGCACAGGAAGACTTGCCTTTATGTATTTCTTGAGTTACAAACATTGAAAGATCATAGAAGCATCCAATGATACACCACAGAAGGAGGCCATTCGGCCCATCGTGCCTGCGACGGCTCTTTGAAAGAGCTTTTCAGCCAGTCCCACTCTCTACTTCCCAATAGCCTTGCAAATGTTTCCTTTTCAATTATTTATCCAACCCCCTTTTTGAAAGTTAAAGATATTTTCAGTGAGTTTATAGCTGCTTCAATCTATACCTCACCACCCGACCCCCAGCAAAAAAAACAGCACGGTTCGCTCAATATGCACGAAGTATTTTCTTACAATAATCGAACGAGTATGAGCTCAAACTGAGAGGTGGCTGGAGTGGAGTCGATGCTTTCAGCTATTGGGTGGGTTTAGTGAATGGCTATTTCATATAATATTATTTACAGGTAGTGCGGTCTCCTGTGGGTTGACTCGGAATCTATTTACTCGGTATTAAAGCACTAAAGCTGAGGGCATTTAGACGGCGGGGACCCTTCAGTACTGGGGACGGGGGAGGGGAGGGGGTGGGTCACTCTATGAATTGGCCCCAAATCGGCAGGTTTTATATGGTCACTGCGGGGTGTCTGTGTCAGAGATCCGGGGCTTCTAAGCCGCATTTCTCGATGGTTCAAAAATTCCGATTTAATTTAAAGAGGGAGATCTGGCCTGAAAAGTACCGAAAATAACTAGAAATAAATCCCTTATAGCCTCAAACCATGGAAGTGCGGTACACACTGAAATCTGATGGAATACTGAACATTGTTAACGAGGAACTGGACTCCTGCCCGCTCTCCCTCGCCCCCCCCCCCCCCCACACACATACACATAGACAGACAGACACATACTCTCACACATACAGACACTCTCACACACGCACAGATATATAAACACACCCTCACAGACATACACACACACACTCTTACACTCACACTCTCAAACACACATTCACACACTCAGTCATATAAACACAACCTCACAGACTTACACACATTCAAACAGACATACACATATTCACACAGACACACACACCCACAGATATACACACTCACAGACACACACACTCACAGATATACACACTCACAGATATACACACACTCACAGACACACACACTCACAGATACACACACTCACAGATATATACACACTCACAGACACACACTCACAGACACACACACTCACAGATATATACACACTCACAGACACACACACTCACAGACATACACACTCAGACACACACACTCACAGACACACACACTCACAGATATATACACACTCACAGACACACACTCACAGACACACACACTCACAGATATATACACACTCACAGACACACACACTCATAGACATACACACTCACAGACACACACACTCACAGACACACACACTCACAGACACACACACTCACAGATATATACACACTCACAGACACACACTCACAGACACACACACTCACAGATATACACACACTCACAGACACACACTCACAGACACACACACTCACAGATACACTCACAGATATACACACACAGATATACACACACTCACAGACACACACACTCACAAATACACACACTCACAGACACACACTCAGATACACACACTCACAGATATACACACTCACAGATATACAGACACACACACTCACAGATATACACACTCACAGATATATATACACTCACAGACACACACACTCACAGATATACATACACTCAGACACACACACTCACAGATACACACACTCACAGACATACACATACTCACACAGACACACACACTCACAGACACACACACTCACAGATATACACACTCACAGATATATACACACTCACAGGCACACACACTCACAGATATACATACACTCACAGACACACACACTCACAGATATACACACACTCACAGACACACACACTCACAGACACACACACTCACAGACACACACACTCACAGACACACACACTCACAGACATACACACTCACAGACACACACACTCACAGACACACACACTCACAGATATACACACACTCACAGACACACACTCACAGACACACACACTCACAGATATACACACACTCACAGACACACACACTCACAGACACACACACTCACAGACACACACACTCACAGATATACACACACTCACAGACACACACACTCACAGACATACACACTCACAGACACACACACTCACAGACACACACACTCACAGATATACACACACTCACAGACACACACACTCACAGACACACAAAATCACAGACACACACACTCACAGATACACACACTCACAGACACACACACTCACAGACACACACACTCACAGATATACACACACACAGATATACACACTCACAGACACACACACTCACAGATATACACACACTCACAGACACACACACTCACAGATACACACACTCACAGACACACACACTCACAGACACACACACTCACAGATATACACACACTCACAGATATACACACTCACAGACACACACACTCACAGATATACACACACTCACAGACACACACACTCACAGACATACACACTCACAGACACACACACTCACAGACACACACACTCACAGATATACACACGCTCACAGACACACACACTCACAGACACACAAAATCACAGACACACACACTCACAGATACACACACTCACAGACACACACACTCACAGATATACGCACACTCACAGATATACACACTCACAGACACACACACTCACAGATATACACACACTCACAGATACACACACTCACAGACACACACACTCACAGACACACACACTCACAGATATACACACACTCACAGATATACACACTCACAGATATACACACACTCACAGACACACATACTCACAGACACACACACTCACAGACACACACACTCACAGATATACACACACTCACAGATATACACACTCACAGATATACACACTCACAGATATATACACACTCACAGACACGCACACTCACAGATATACACACACTCACAGACACACACACTCACAGATACACAGACACATTCACACAGACATACACACACTCACACACACACACGCGTGTAAATTCTTGGGCTGAATAGACCTGTATAAAACAAGGAGTCCCCATCTCCTTTACAAATGAACGTTAGTAAATGTTTTCAGAGAAAGGTTGAAGGGAGCTGAAGGGTCAGAGTGACTGATCTCTTTTCATTCTTCTCAGTTTTTTCTTTACATACAAATTAAAGTTACAGCAAGTACATCTCACGGCTTCTCAGAGGAGAGGTCAATACAGCTCCGACCCAAGATCCGTGGCCATATAATAGCAGAGATTAGCCCGACGGGAGATAAATTCAAACACACAGATAATAAAACGCACTTTCGGTTGATCTTTTACAACCTTTTCCCCGTGTCCTTCCACTGCCGTGTCCCAGATTAGTTCGATCTTTCATTCACATTCTGTTCTCATCTGCTGGGAAATCCTGGCAATAAACAGTCCCTTCAACTGATCCGAGTACAGTCAGCAGGTCCCGGCAGGTCGCTGACTTTTTCCTAAACTAATCCCTTACACTTCACACTGACACAAAGTTTGCCGACAGATTAAACGAATTTAACCTCCGTTTGCTATCACTGTACTAAATCACTGTAAGGGACTAAAGGGCAGAGTCTGACCCTCTACCATTTATTGCTTGGAAGAAGCCAAAACCGCCAGCAATTCCGACCGTTTTCTTTTAAACCCATCTGTTGAGTTAAAAAGCTAAAGTATTGTAGCCCATGGTGCGGAGATGAACTCTGTCACCCCCACGTGAAACAAAAAGGGCAAACTCGGTCCCAGCAAACCACAGCACAATTGTCCCTAATTTGGCCCCAATTCGCAATCTAATTGAGAGAGGCTGCGGGCTGGCTGGTATGGGAAATGGAAAAATGTCACACTGGTCACAAGTGGGACCCTTCTACTTGAGAAGAGGCAATTTGATGGGACAGTGTAGAGGGAGCTTTACTCTGTATCTAACCTGTGCTGTATCTGCCCTGGGAGTGTTTGATGGGACAGTGTAGAGGAGCTTTACTCTGTATCTAACCCGTGCTGTACTTGCCCTGGGAGTGTTTGATGGGACAGTGTAGAGGGAGCTTTACTCTGTATCTAACCTGTGCTGTACCTGCCCTGGGAGTGTTTGATGGGACAGTGTAGAGGGAGCTTTACTCTGTGTCTAACTCGTGCTGTACCTGCCCTGGGAGTGTTTGATGGGACAGTGTAGAGGGAGCTTTACTCTGTGTCTAACCCGTGCTGTACCTGCCCTGGGAATGTTTGATGGGACAGTGTAGAGGGAGCTTTACTCTGTGTCTAACCTGTGCTGTACCTGCCCTGGGAGTGTTTGATGGGACAGTGTAGAGGGAGCTTTACTCTGTATCTAACCCGTGCTGTACCTGCCTTGGGAGTGTTTGATGGGACAGTGTAAAGGGAGCTCTACTCTGTATCGATCCAATGGTGTACCTGCCCTGGGAGTATTTGATGGGACAGGGTAGAGGGAGATTTATTTTGTATCTAACCCGTGCTGTACGTGACCCTGGGAGAGTTTGATGGGGCAGTGTAGAGGGAGCTTAATTTTTAACTAACCTGTCCTATACCTGCCCTGGGAGTATTGGTAACTGACACTGGGTACCTGAAATAAAACTAGTTCCAGTCCTAGTACTAACACCTTCGCCTGATTAACTATGAGTAAAGGTGAGGGAGTTAAGGGCCGGTGCAGAAGGGATGTCTGATGTCCTGTCAATAAAACTAAAACTATAGGCTGAAGTGGCGAGGGGTGGGGGTAGGGGTGCGGTGGTGGTCGGTGCTCTGCATTTCAGCAGCACCGGCTGTCCTGCTCCCGGAGGTAATCGAACACTTTCTGGGTTTCACGTGTTGTCTGTGTGGAGCTAATTCCTTCTAACTTTATATCCAGGTCGGGCCGAAAGTCTCCACGTTCTATGGTTGTAAAGAGCGGACAGCGCGGGCAGGGTAAAAAAAAACCCTCACTGGCATTCTCAGGCTGCCGCTGAAACCTGTGTCTGGCCCAAGTATCCTGCGCCACAGGGCCGATCAGTGCTAACCCCTGGCACCACCTTAACTCGGGCACTGGTGCCCAACTCACACCTGCTGTGTAAAGTCACCAATAAAGGAGTTTAATCCCAGGCGAGAAATGCGCCAAGACCCTCAGACATCCTAATGTAAGACCTGCCAACTGGGCAGGCAACTCGAATACATTTTAGAGCCACTGGCCGTGTTGTCATTAATATTCTAAGATTAGTTTTATATTTGTGTGGGCGAATCACGATAGGGAATTATTTTAACAAAACAGCAAATTTAGTAAGGGGCGGGGATTTATTCCGCACATTTGATTCTGTTAGCACAGACCTCCTAATTTCCGCACTGTGACCCCCCCTAAAGAATGGCCAGAGATCCCTATTCATTCGAGCAAGTAATGTGTGTGCTGAGATCGAGTCTGTCCCCAATGCAGACTCTCCTTAATTAGTTGAAAACGGGAGCCCCGCACTAAAGCATGGTGAGACTGTAATATGATGAACTCCCTTTGTTAAAGTGTCACCATAAATGTTCCTGATAAGCAAAAGCGAGAAGGATCAAAGGAAATAAGCTTCTCAATTTCCTGACTCGGTCTCGTACTTTTCCTCACCTAGTTTTTTTTCCCTTAAACAACAGACCCGACAATCCGTCCTGTTCCTTGCCAACGGGAGTTCGGAGGTCAGCCAAGCACTTGGAAATAATTGCGTATTAATATCCCCCTCAAAAGGCTTATTCTAGGCTTTCCCCCCAGATGACAAATGTCTTTATAAATTCGCATTGAGATGACATCCAATTTTATTTTTTTCTTGGTCACGATCCTACAGCGGAGTCTGAAACCTAATCTGCTCTGGAGTTGTGTCTGAAAGTGTCCCTTTACAAAGCCTGCACAATCCGGAATGGGATATCTGCTCCTATTAAATATTTCTCAAAACACAACATAATCAGCTTCCTCCTTCCTCCCCCCCCCCCCCCCCCCCCATACCCAACAGCAGTGGCTGGCGGGCGTCTGGTTTGCTTTCTAAGGCAGGGTTAGATGTTTTCCTTCTCTCGTTGTTTGTTATGACTGAACTGGGCCTGTGTTTTGGGTTGGGCGCATGTTCGTATCTGTGTTTCAACTCCGTTTTCTTTGATAAGGCTACAAGACCAGAAGCTGCACAGTTGCAACAGTTTAAAGATTTGCATGTTCAAAATCTTGTGTGCGTATACAACATAAAATTCGGTTCTATTCTTCAAAATTGATTTGCAAATCCAACCTGGTTTTTAAGTTTAAATGTGAGACACTGTTTCCTTTTGTATCCGCGCGGTGCAGCCCGAATTGGGACAACCTGTTGGCGTGTGCTGTATTAAAGTTTACTGTACTGATCTCCCATATTCAACCAGCAACAATGCGACGCGAGATCCCCGCACAGTCTCCAATCCCCAGTGTCCACCTAACATCCAGCTAGACTCAGTCCCTCAGTCTTGTCCTATGGGTGAGTTTGTACCTGGAATAGAACATCGCTATCTGCACTGCAAAACTCCCACAAAGTCAGGATGGATCTGATCCTCGATTCACATCATTGTGGGACCCCCCCCCCCCAACTTGGAAGGGGACCTTTGATACAGAGTCACCTCACACACCCGCGCCCCGCATCTGGGATGTTCCCTCGGTCCTGTCACCTTTCATCGAAAACTCGGTGCATCAGACAATCCCGTGTTGCCTGAGACATCGAGTCAATCGATTTACCAGGACCGCCGCACTTCCGGCTAAACTTTGGGGGCAACTGATCCCGTGACTATGGATTTACGAAATAAATAAACGGTTTAAAATTAGAAATCGCCAATAGCGGAAAGAAGCCCAATGTTATACAGAAGCTACATTGCCAACTCTGGTTCAGCGAACCTTTAAATAAACACACATCACCTTTAACACCAGGGGATTCTGGGTAAGGCACAGCGGTTTTTTTTTAATTGTTCAACTTAAATTCCGAAGTGTGACTCTCCCAATCTGCGATGGATGGCATTTCACCATCGGATTGAAGTGCTGGGTCACTTTATTATTATTGTTATTATTTCATAAATTTGAGAGAGGATTTAGGGTTTTGCTCCGTCCCAAAGACCTTTCAGCTTTAAGTTCTGGGTCCTATATGTTCTTTAAAATCCTTTCCATGTAAATTGCAATGAAATATAGAAGGGGTAAGAGGGAAAGCCTTGATGGGAAAGGGGAGGTTAATCCTGGTTTAATGCAGTGATGCAGCTATAGGACCGAGCTGTGCTGATTGTGTTATCTCTGCCCAACATTTGTATCTCACTCAATTCCTGCAGCCAAATAGCTGGGAGAAAGTGGAGATGTATGGACTGCTGATGCCTCGGGAAAATATGTTATTAATATCTAAATAACGTTGCCATATTTGAGCTAAATCTCTCTCTCTCACTCTTTCCTGGTCTTGGATGAATTCGTTTGAAGTGCAGTCCTATCGGGCTCTCTCATCCTCTCTCCTCGTTATGCCTCCTCACTTCTGACACATGAATCGTAGATAGTTTAACTCATGCAAAATATTAAAAAATACTCAATTTCCTAACTCAGACTGGTAAATTATTCTCTGTCCCTTTCTTTCTCTCCCTCAGCCTTTATTCCTTTCTCTACACTTTTCTATCCTTTTACACCCTCACTTGCAATTATTCTGATTCAAATCATATTATTGGTTTCGAGTTTCTTTGCTCTGATCTCTCTCGCTCTCTGACTCCCACCATCCACAAGGTACAATTCTCGCTATCGTTTCCCTAACCGGTTCTCTCACCTTTGCTGTTTCCATCATTCCACCCTCTCCAAACCTTGCCCATTGCCCCAAATCGTTCCCACATTCTCTTTTTCCAGTTCGTTGAACTTGAATCCCTCTGGTTTACGGTCTTAACTTGTTTTCTCTCTCGTCCACTCGTGTGTTTATTTATGTAAACCCCGACTAGTAAAGTATTCCGCGCTGGTATTTACTTTAGCAATTGCTAGCTCAATGCTGTGCCTTATTTGTCTTCGCTTTCTCTGACAAGTGTCATTCGTGTGGCTACTATATCCCTTTCTTTAATTGAATATGCACATTACAATGAGTTGTAGGCCCGGATAGTTTGACATTCCTCTATCTGTTCCCTGGCCTCTATTATTTCAGCTGATTCCCCTCACAAACACAGAAATCCTCTCTACTTTCTGTTTGATTAGATTCACAACTTCCAGGTGACCCTCCGGTCTTCAACTGTCTATTGTAGCCTCTCTCTCTCTCTCGTACACAGGTTGCTGGTTAACTCTCTGTAGTCAGGTTACCGGATAGACTCTCCTATCTCAGCAAGCCAAAAAAAACGCCTCCAGGTGTGAAACACCCACCCCCCACCCCTCCCCAAATACTTTAGTGGGTGTCTCCTTCATTTTATTCATATCACTCCTCGTCAGCTCCCTGGACAGAGTATAACCTGCCTCGCACACGCGGTATCACTCTGCTTTGCCAAATGCAACTGGCTTGTCCAAATGTTTACATGATCGCAAAAATCAACACCTCCCCACTCCACGACACACGGCTGTACACCGAACACAATCACAAACCTCCTCACCAAAAACAATCGCCCAGCCTATGTTTCTAAACTTGATTCTCACTCAGAATCTCCAATCGCCAATCTCTGAAACTACCACACATTAATTACACTATCAGATTGCTCCATTGTTTATTCGTCTAAAGCAAATTTCTCCCGCTTAGTATTGCATTGATCTCTATTTTTTGGCCATTGTTCGTTACACTTCCATTTACCCATCGTTTTTTTTCCAACCCTTTACTTATCACCTAATTTAATTCTCCTGTGCTGTCGATCTATCGCCCATTTATAATGATGCACACACCACTTATTGTCCTAACATGTTGCAGATGCTCGCAATCGTCATCACATTTCTACTTTTATTGCACATCGATGTCCCGTGTCGCGCAGATTGCAATAATATCAGAAAAATTCCATAGTATAAAAATCGTCCACGGCAATTTTTTTCCAGGTCATGCCGCTCGTTTACCGTTTCCTGATAATGTAGAATCTGTCCCCACTCGAGATATTTTTGAAGTCGACAATTCATAAATAAATTGAGAGGGGTGTTGAAGCAGGAATCTTCCCCCAACCCCCCGCCCCCCGTGTTAGCGGCCAGAAGCCCAGTGTCGGTGGATGAACTTTATCTCAAGCACCCATTCATCGTCACAGAATTATTTTGGATTGCAACCATCTCCCTTTTAAATATACAGTTTTGTTTTAACAAGTTCCCTTAACCACACAGTTCGCATTTTCAACATTTATTTCCAGCACTGGGTGACTGCTGTCAGCACGAGGTCGGAGGAGCATGTGACAAAATGTTAAATATGTCCTAAAAATATATAAATTTATAAAAATCTCGTACTATAAAAGGGAGCTGAAATCTGGCGAATTTGTGCCCGGAGCTACACAGAGCGAAGCGTTTAAAGATGAAAGTGCGAGAAATAAAAGAGCTCAATTTAATCTGCCTTAAAACCCTTCAACATAACGTTTGTGCTTAAAAGTCCCCACAGTGGCTGATTGGGGCTAAATACACTTCTAACCATGGCTAGGAGCTATTACACTCCTCGGAAACACAGCACCTCATTCACACAGCGGCGTTTTCATTACTTTCTATAATAAGCCTTAACATTATTAAATGTCAGAGAGATGAGAGAAAAAGGAATAGTCCAGCAAAATCGTTGCTTAAAAAAGAGAGAAAAGGCATTAGAACCTCGGCCCCGAGTTACCGCAGTAAAGACACAAATTAAGTTAAGATATGTTTGGGTTTCCTGTCGTTCTGGGAAATATAAATAATCATACAAAACAAATCGCTTAAGGAGACAGGGCCATATGTTGGGCACTTTCTATCCAGCTTGTATTGTAGGCAAGTGTTGAAGAGTCAGGATAACAAAAGTTGTCTCTAAAGTCCCTCTTTTAAAAGTTATCTGAAGCAATAGTCGCAGATATTGCGCTGGGGTGTGTGGTTATTAGGTGGGTGTTAGCTGGTGTTGTCGGTGTTAACATCCACGGCTGTTGAACAAAGCGCGCGCAGTTTGATATTTTGAAGATTTCTAAAAACAACATTCTGTTTAGGTCTCGAGATGAATATGGGCGAAAATATTTCACCTCACGAATGGTTTAAATTAGAGATCTATACGCTAAAAAAAACCCCACAAAGGTCGTCAGCGGTTTAAACATCCGGTCGTCTTACTAGACTTAATTTAGAAAGTAAAAGAAAAGTTTTTTTTAACACTTCCACTAAAAGTGTATTTATAAATATAAACACGATCGCGTCACCCGGGCGTCTTAAAGAAACAATCCGTCTTTTCGCTGTCACCCCGCGTGGGCTCCAGCTCCTCTTTACAGGCTGGTTGTAAAACGGCAGCACGCGGAGGCTCTCTTTCTCAAATGTTTTAACATTTTAAACCATATATTTAAATGTTAAGAGTCAGAGCTTTCGGCGAGTGCCACTAGATAGTTACATATCACTCCGCAGAAATTTCACCACCTCTAAAACTCACTTCCTAAAACTTGAGGGTAAGTTTAAGAGAATGAAAAGTTTTTGAAAGTTGGAATTTGTTAAATCGGCGACTGATTTTTTTTTTAACTATGAAAGATTTGCAAATTAAACTACATTCACCAGAACCATTAACTAAAATATAAACAAATAGTCAGTAAACATTTTTTCAGTTTACTTTGGCTGGAGGGAGATTTATAAAGCCCACTGTCTTTCATGCAATGAGTGTCTATAATCAATTAAAACCTCAGTATAATCGCTTACAAAATTATACCGTTCAGAATGTTTTCCAGACTTTGTTCTATTGAGATTTTATTTATATATATAGATTGTTTTAAATGGATCGAAGGCCAGATTCGAGGGGTGCGGGGTACGCAAGCAAACAGCATTAAAAAAAACTCAGGACAAGAACACAGGAGGGTGATACATTAAAAACATTCTAAGAACGGATTAAATAAAACTTGGCAAAATAATTAAAGACTTCACTATATCAGGACGGTTTGAAAAAACCCAGAAGAGAAGTGTTTCCTCGTTTCCTTCTTATGTGACTCCCTCTGCGATATACTAAAGGTTTATTTTTTAAATTTGATTTAAATGTTTAAACATTTAGCTTTGAATGGTTGGATTCAGAAGCGGACGGGGGCAAACTGCACGGAATCTGCTTCCCAAATGAATATTGACTGTTTCTAAATGTTTAAAAAAAAAAAATCGTTTTGTACCTTCAGCCAGTTATTCTTTCCCAATAATATTACAAAACTCTTAACAGCGGGGAGGGTTTGCATTATTCATGTGATTCCCCATCTCCATTATTTCCTCCCTCGCTCTTTTGTTCTGATATTTTTTTCCCCTCTCGCAGGTTTTTTGAATGAGAATGTCGGACTCTGTCGCCTCAGAACAGGCTGCTGTCTTTCTCTTTCTCTCTCTCTCTCTCTCTCTTCGCCTCTGTTCGCTTTTGTATTTCAGCTTTTAAAACATTTTCAATGGACTCGATGCTCTTTGTACTCAAGTTCATCTCCAAGTCTGGAAATGAGTCCGTCTTCGAGAAAGCCCTTTGTCAAACGCAGTAGAAATGTTTGAACATCTCGTTTGACAGTTTTTTGTCCTCTTTTTTTTTAAAAGAGGAAAAAAAAGTGTTTATTTGAATTTTCCCGAGTGGCCCCCGAGGAATTTAAAGAACAAGTGGTTTTTTTTTCTTCTTCAAAGTTTGACCACGAATAATCTCGAGTTGGTACACAGGTCAGCGGCCGAGCTTCACCCCATCAGCACTTAAATGATAAACCGATTGATTCAACTTACGGGGAAGTTTGCATGTAACGCGCCAGATAATATAAGGGGAAAGAGCGGAGTCAAGGCCCATGTGTGAGGGACGCCATTTACTGTCTTTAATTTAACCAAACCAGCCACATGCATGAAACCAAAGGCAAATATTCGAACTTAATTTCCATAAAAATCATATCACACCATTTATTTCTGATTTCCCCAAGAAACAACAGCATTACTAAATAACTGCAAGTTAATAAGTTTTCTGATCTATATTTTCGGGCCATATCCTTTCACATTGATCCCCTGAACGCTCCAATATATAACCTAACGAAGTGATAGTGTTTGTGTTTTTTTACTCTCCCCCCCACCCCCCTTGTCTGTCCCTTGATCATCAGGACTGAGTAAATGTCCCATCTCCTCGCCTTTCATCAGCCGGCCGCACCGATCTCCCTCCTAATTGTTACTGATTGGCAAAGCGGGCAACTGTCAGCCGCGGTTTCAAGGGACCGTTTAAGAAACCTGGAGAACGATCTGTCCACAACACAAATTAATTTAAGCACCAACAATACTTTCCAGCAGGCTCTGGGGTGAATCATTGATGGCTGCAACCTGCCAAAGGGGGACGCCAGCAGTTTTCCACTTCCTGCACCAAAGCGTTTTACACTTGGGACCGTCTCATGGGTCGGAAGTTTCCGATTTTGGACAGAATGTTTACCCAAATCTACAGTAACACTTTCGGAGCCCAGCCACAGACTTGTTAATGTAACAAAATAACTCACTATTTCTGTGAGGGAAGGACAGAGCGGGCTGACCTTGCTTGTTCTTTCACTTTACTACATATTATTTTATGTGTATATAACAAAACATTGTATAGAGAATATGTATATATTATATATTCTATGGAGAATATAAGATAACAAACACGGGGCTGTGTGTGTGTTTGTTTCTAAATTCCGAATCCATTTCTGATTCCATCGTGAAACAAAACTCTTGTCAAGCCAAACCCAAGGTAAATACCGAGAGCCGATACTGAGCACAGGAATGCAGGCGGGGGGTCAGGTGCAGGCGATTGGACGTGTAGAAAGCGTCCTGAATAACCCCGCTCGCCCTATTAAAAAATGACGATTCAAGATGCAAAATTAATTTTTCATTTTCAAAATAAAAAGTTCTCAATTTTGTAAAACAAAAAAAATGTGGTGAAATCCAGACCTGAGCAGGGAATCCCGCTCCCCCACCCCCTCCCCCCTCCCCAGCTCCCACCCACCCTAGAAATCGGCGGAACGTCAAGACCAACTCAACTAAACCCCAGCGGGAAAAAACAAGCGTCAATGTTACCTTTCTCCCCGAGGATTCCGTCAATACTATGTTTAGTCTTTCTGCCCCCTTCTTCCTCTTTCTTCTCCATTTCTTCGTCATCATCTCTCTTTCCAAACTTGGCTCTTAACACCCGACTGATGGAACTCACTTTCAAAAGAAAAAATAAATAAAAGAATTATAAAAAAAAATAGGAAACTTTGAAAATCGACAGTTTGGACGGTTTTGTTTAAGTGTCGATTCTCTGTGTCATAAACCTTAAACAAATCCACCCAAGCTACGCCGATTCTTTACATGTCTCCTGGCCATTTAAGGCAATAATTTAATAATTTCGGATTAAAAAGTTCTCTTAAAAAGTTATGTAATTTGATAACATTTAAAATAAGCCGTGGTCGTTTTTTTCTTAATATTAGCTGTTGATAAATTCGATCCTTCTCACTAATGACTTTTCCTGATGGCTGTTACTGAGATTTTTTTTTTAACCAGAAAGGTAAATCTGAAAAGTTTGTGCCAGTTAATGGTAAAACTCCGGGTCTCTGAGGGGACGGGAGAGTGTTGGGACTGTCCCATAACTGTAGCTCCCCTTCCCCACCCCCCACCCCCCAGCCCCCATTCCCAGCCCCCCTAAACCTGCCAATTTCGAGTCAATTTCATTGATTGGAATAGCAACCGATTGCCGGCGCTTCGCTCCCAGGGGTGGTGGGGAGATCGGTGAAACCCACCGCTGTGGCCCAACCGGAAGAAAGAAAAATGATCACGAAGAAATGCTGCAAAAAAAACACGAAAATGGTCAACAGACAAAAAAAAAACCCAGAATAATTTCCGCCCTGTCCTCGGTACCGAATTCTAACATAGGGCCCCGTGGGGTGGCGGTTCAATACAACCAACCTGCAAAACAGTTTAGCTGAAAGTGAGCGTTTATATCTACCGGCAGCGAGCTGCAATAGACGGTGATTAAATTGTCAGGGATAGTTTTAGAGATGAATCAAATTGTGTGTGTGTGCTTTTTTTTGGGCACGGGTGTCAATTTTGATGAAGTTTAAGTGAGAATTGTAGCAAGCCCAATGGGACACAGAGGTTTAAACAACTGCAGTTTGTGTCGCGGCGAGGTTCTGCTATCCCTTTCTGTCTCTCTCTCTAATGTGGATGGTGGAGATCAGTAATGGATCCCTCTGTGTCTTTCCCTCTGACAGGTGCCGCATGTGCATGCTCAGGGCGCGGGGGCTGTCGAAGCGAGAAGTTCCCCTCACCTGAAGGTACGGTGCTCCTGTCACATATCCCGTCTTTCAGTAGTTTGTCCCTGATCTCCCAACTAAACATCCCCGGGTTTTCTCTCTTGTATTCCTCGATCTTTTTCTCCACATCAGGCGTTGCTACCTGCTTCAGGGGGGAAAAGACACAGAAACAGACACAGAAACAGACACAGGCACCGACAGGCACAGACAGATACAGACACAGAAACAGACACAGAAACAGACAGATACAGACACAGAAACAGACACAGAAACAGACAGAAACAGACACAGAAACAGACAGAAACAGACACAGAAACAGACAGGCACCGACAGGCACAGACAGATACAGACACAGAAAAACAAAAAATAACTTTTAATTTAATTGATGTGAAATCACAAAGTAACTTAAAATCAGAACTTTTCAATCCATTGTTTGTGAATCGCTGAAATTACTTTAAACATCCACATTTGTTTGAATTCCAATAATTACATTTATTTGCTGTGAATTGTTGTGTTTTGTCTAATTGTGAGTAAGGACAGTATATGAGGCCATTCCCTTCTCCGCATTTTCCTTCCTCTTAAAGACGACTTTCTTTAGATTCTATTTAAAGCATTTTATTGATTGTGGTGGTTTCGGTCAGTGATTATGCTGATTTATGTCCGACTGTGAATTCACGTTTAAACTGAAACTCAGTGTCGGATTCCAGTTCAGCTCGCCCTGCTCTCACCGCTGTTACTGCCCAGTTTTATTCAGAAACGACTCTTTCTGTGTCCGTGTCGCTGTGAGGAATGGTGATTCTGGGGTTTTTGTTTGCCCGTGTCTCAAACACGAGCTTGGCCGGGACACTCGCTGGTTTAAGTTCATAGTTTTGCTCCCGTGTTACCGATTTGACGGAATATCCGCCGCCTAGGGGGGGGAAGCCACAACAAACATTTTAAGGAAAGTTTCTTTCCCGGAAGTTTTGCAGTAAGTTTGCTGCGGGAAATAAATACAATGGGCCAGCGAGCGGGAGGTGCAGGCAATGACTGAAGGAGACGAAGAGAGGGTTTGGACTGGGCAGCGTGCTCGCGTTGGCCGCAGTGGGTTTAGGCCTGTTGGAAGGGTTATTTTTGTGCTGTGATTTAAAATAAAATAAATGCAATTTATTTTTATTATTGTTCATACTTTTTCTACTTGCACCCTTCACCAGAAATCTCCAACACATGTTTGGCACTGGGGGGGGGGGGGGGGGGGGGGTGGGTGAGTGTGTGTCTGAGACAATGTAAAGTGTAACTTCGGAAACCCAATTGTTCTGGTGTCGATGGAGGAGAATGCTGTGAAGATTGCGATGATTTTTCTCAACGTCTCTCTCTCGAGAATTGCACACTCCCCTCTCCTCCAACTCTATCCTGCCTTTATTTCTTGCTCCTCTGTGTCATAATTCCGACCGGTCAGAGGATCGCCTCGGCCCCGCCGTTTCCTCCACTCACCCTGGGCTTGCTGCCTCCGATGGCCCCAGGCCGGATAGAGCCAGTCTCCTGATAGCGGCACAAGATTTTGGAAACGCAGCCGTGAGAGACTCGCAACTGCCTGGAGATGACACAGGGTCGGATACCGTGATGAGCCATTTCCACGATTTTGTGTCGAATATGGTTCGGTAAGGGTCTGCCGTTTATAAACACTCCGCCCAGCTGGTTAACTCTCCCCTGACCCAGAGGCGTGGACACTGTTTAGAGAGAGAGAGAGGGAGAGAGAGAGCGAGAAAGAGAGAAAAAGAGTAAAACATGTCACCAGTAGCACCAGTACCCAGTGAGCACACGGTATCTGTAACTGGACTGTCAACAAACAGTCTCAGGGTGAAACTGCCCAATAGTGCAGCTGAACCCACATCTCCATCGCCTTTATTTTCACACTGGTACTTTAATTAGGAGATCTTATTTCCCCTGAAGACTCCTGGAATCTCCATCAGCCCCTAAGATTGTGATAATTGTCGAACAGATGAATGCAGCTTTTCAAACAGGTGTGTGTTACTGGCTTGGCTCCAGACTGAGCTACACGAAGTTAAGGAACTGCCCATCTCCTAGGATTGTTTAAGTGTAATATTAACCTGCAATGTAACCTTTATCCTATTAAATATTAGGAAAAAATACTGAATTAAACTTCAGTCGAGGGGATCACAAACTCCGGTGGAAATGGACACAGTTTCAGCCAAACAGCCTAGAAATTTAATCAGGCTAATGTAATTAAACCTCTAACTTTTTTAACAGGACTGAGGATATCCGGCCATGCAAGGTTTACAAACCTTTCTATAGAATTGAAAATAATTCTAATTTAATACATTCGCTCATTACAAATCGGGACGACCTCTCTTCAGAGAAATGTCTTCTTTTCCAGTTATAGGTTGAACTCCGCTAACGAAATCGGCTTTAATAAATTCGTTTTCCAAGAAAGGTTTGCTTGCTAAATGAAGTGTGTTAGTTGTATTTAATGGGTAAAAGGCGAGACGGAATAAAAATACACAGAAGCCGGTCGGGAGCGAGCATCGCCGCTCCACCAAGCAGATTGGAGCTCTCTATTTCTTAATCTGAATCAGGCATTGCTAATTTAAAGTAATGATGACCAACACATGCGGTTAGCTGGGACACGACTCATTCCTCCCAAACATCTCCAAGTGGCCCATTTCAGCACTCAATAGACACTGGAAACTGTAGCACTTTCCTCCCTCATTATTCTCAGTCATGTTGTGCAAATATTGGTGTAATCCCCCTTATCCCTCTCCTGACTATTTCTTCACTTCAGTGTGCTGAATGATGCACTTCACTAAATCCACCCGGCTTGTGTGTTTTACGGCATGCCTGGCTTGTGGGGTTTGGCGAATTTCTCCTTAATCACGAAATGTACGAGTCGAGAGCAGCAACGAAATAAATCTCCATCCCAAACCCTACAGCAACATCACACTGTGCAAAGGCTGCACGTGCTCGGAAACCTTATAACAAAAATAAAATTAGCAATAAATGCCCAGTACCACTTAATTCAAGATACATTAACGCCTTATGTTAAAACAGGTGCATCAGAACAGAGCAGGCTCCAGGGAAAATAAACCAACTTTTCCCCAACACGGTTAAGGAAATGTTATATTTATGTAACCTCTACTTGTATTTAAAATACGAATCTATGTTTATTTTTCCTCCATCTCGAATTGTTTGTACTTTTATATGTTAATTTATTTCATTAAATTGAGACACACGGTGATCAGGCCAGACATACCTTCCAAAGGGAATCCAGTCCTGCTGTAGTTCTGGCCTGGACTCGGGCGCATCATCCGCGGTACTGTCCCGGTTAGAGACGTCATTCTCGAATCGGTATCGAGACGAATGGTATCAGGGGGGCAAAAGGAGAGATTTGCAAAAAAAAACTAATGAGCGAATCACAAAGTCCTGCAGACAGGGTGAATGGAGTAGCTCTCGCCCCTGGTGATCTGATGCTTGTCAGTCTGTATCCGCCGCAGTTGCTTTCGCCGGCCAGGCTCTGAGGTCTTCCTGAAAAAAAGTTTCTTAGGAAAGTGGGATGAGGAGTTAGAAGACTGAAGGGAGAGCTGGGGAAGCAGAAGTAAAGGGAATCCTTCACTGGTCTGATGTAGCAATCCCCTCCCCAATAGACTTTCCTTGTTTGCTGGTAATTCCCCCCCCCCCACCCCCAACCCCTGATTCTTTTAATGCTCTTTTGTGGAGAGTTTCTACACTGATAAAAGTCTGCAGGAAGCTGGGAGATGTTCAGGCGCCCAAGTTCGGCGCAGTGTGGAGGAGGAGAGGAGTTTAAACTGTGATAGGCTCGGGCTGATTCTTTTATTCATGAGGAGGGTGCGAATATACTGACAAGTAAACGCGCCAATGACGGTGGGAGACTCCGGGCCCGATCACACTCTGTACATTCACTCTTTCGCTGCCTCGTTTTGAACCAAACAGATGTTTTAACATTAAAAAAATAATAATAAAGCGGCCAGCAGTAAAAATAATCAGTGCTAAAAGCTATTCTAATACATAGAAAGACCTCTCCTTGCCTTCTGATCAATGGGAACCATAGGCAGAACCGGCATCATTAACTAAACTTCAGTCTGAAAGATGGGATATTTCAGACTCACTCCAATACACTTTATTTAACAACCTCTCGCACCCAACTGGACAAACCACCGAGTCAAAAAGCAAAACGCCTTGTCTCCACAGCCGCGGTCTGACTTGCTGTCTCTGAGCACCGTTGTCTGATCTTGTGGACAAACACTGGTATTAGTGGCAGATTGTGATCCCTATTTAAGCAATGTAATTTAACATTAACTCGCTTTAATGCTGTAGATTCAGCGACTGAAATTGGGCGAGTGTCAGTTTCCCTGAGGTTCCGAGGGGGTTATACA
>NC_141011.1:35750514-35751610 GCF_052327205.1 Somniosus microcephalus | reverse complement strand
CACACCCCACACACACCCACACACACCCACACACACCCACACACACCCACACACACACCCCCACACACCACACCACCACCCCACCCCCACACCCCACACACCCCCACACACCCCCACACACCCCCACACCAACACCCACACACACCCACCCACACCCCCCACACCCCCCACACCCACACCCCCCACACACCCCCACACCCACACACCACACACACCCACCCCACAACCCCCCACACACCCACACACCCACACCCACCACACACACCCCCACCCCCCACACCCCACACACCCCCACCCACCCACACACCCCCACACACCCACACACACCCACACACACCCCCACACACCCCACACCCACACCCCCCCACACACCCACACACACCCACACACACCCCCCCACACCCACACACCACCCACACACACCCACACACCCCCCCACACCCACACCCCCCCACACCCCCCCACACACACCCCCCCCCCACACCCACACACCCCCACACCCCCCCCCACACACCACCCCACACCCCCACACACCCACACCCCACCACACACACACACACACCACACACCACCCCACACCCCCACACACACCCACACACACCCACACACACCACACACACCCCCCCCCACCCACACACCCACACACCACCCCCACCCACCCACACACACCCACACACACCACACCCCCCCCACCCACCCACACACACCCACACACACCCCCACACCCCCACACACCCCACACACACCCCCACCCACCCACACACACCCACACACCCCCACACACACCCCCACACACCCACACCCCCACACCCCCCACACCACACACCCCCCCACACCCACACACCCACACACACCCACACACACCCACACCCCCCCCACACCCCCCACACACCCCCACACACCACCACACCCACACACCCCCACACACACCCACACACCCCCCCCACACCCCCCACACACCCACACACACACACACACCCCCACACACACCCCCCACACACCCACACACACCCACACACCCCCCCCACACCCCCCACACACCCCACCCACACCCCACACACCCCCCACCCACACACCCCCCACACCCCCCACACCC